>NW_022680759.1:0-77986 GCF_009764315.1 Trachypithecus francoisi
GAAGGAAAAAATTAATGGACCTGAGGAAAAGTCATAATATACAGAAAACAGTCTACAAATGAAAACACAGAAGAGAAGGTAGAAACTTTGGGAATACATTGAGATAGCCTAACATGCATTTAACTGTTGTCACTGGGGAGTTGAGAAAGTGACAGAAACATCACATTTGAAGAAAAATAGTTCAAAAATGTCTGATTTTCCAGAATCAATAAAATATCAACCCAAAGATTTGATAAGACCAATACATCTCAAGCAGGATAAATAAAATATCCACTTTGAAAAATCATAATCTTACTAGAGAAAACCAAGATGCTATGCAGCAGCAGCCTGGCCTAGGAAACCAAAGCTGTGGCCCTTCCTTTTCAAGTTGGGAAGGGAGAGTCCTGATGTCCTCCCTGGGTCTCTGGGGAGGGTGCAGCTCTGATGACCACTGAGTCATCTTCATGATCATTCTCTTTTCTTGAATGATACAGCATTCAAAAAAATGTTTGCAGCCTAACAGTTTTACTGTCCTGTCCTGTAGAATCCAAGAAGTTTGACAGTCTTCCTTTAAGTCATCCCACTTTTTAATTCCTCTTTAGTTCAAACTAGCTCTATCTCTGTGGATATAATCCATCTCCATTCTTGGCTTTTCCTGAGATGGCTGATTAATCTATGAGTCACATCCATGATCTCCATCATATGGCTGTTCTGCCTCACCTTTTGTTTTCTGTTCAGAACATGTTTCTTTCCTTTCCTTTTCTTTCTTTCTTCCTTTTCTTTCTTTCTTTGTTTTTTTTAGATGGAGTCTCACTGTGTTGCCCAGGCTGGAGTGCAGTGGTGCAATCTCGGCTCACAGCAAGCTCTGCCTCCCCGGTTCATGCCATTCTCCTGCCTCAGCCTCCCGAGTAGCTGGGACTACAGGCGCCTGCCACCATGCCCAGCTAATTTTTTGTATTTTTAGTAGAGATGGCATTTCACCGTGATAGCCAGGATGGTCTTGATCTCCTGACTTCGTGATCCACCCACCTCGGCCTCCCAAAGTGCTGGGATTACAGGCGTGAGACACTGGGGCCGGCCTTTTTTTTTTTTTTTTTTTTTTTCTGAGATGGAGTTTTGCTCTTGTTGCCCAGGCTGGAGTGCAATGGTGCAATCTTAGCTCACCGCAACCTCCGCCTCCTGGGTTCAAGCGATTCTCCTGAGTCAGCCTCCCGAGTAGCTGGGATTACAGGCATGCACCACCATGCCTGGTTAATTTTGTATTTTCAGTAGAGACGGGGTTTCTCCACGTTGGTCAGGCTGGTCTTGAACTCCCGACCTCTGGTGAGCCACTCACCTGGGGCTCCCAAAATGCAAGGATTATAGGCATGAGCCACTGCGCCCGGCTGAACATGTTTCTTATGTTTTGCAATATAGTTAGGCTGAGGATTTTTTAGATATTCAAGCTGTGATTTCCTTTTTTTTTTTCTTGGACAGACTCTTGCTCCATCACCCAGGCTGAAGTGTAGTGGAGTGATCTCAGCTCACTGCAGCCTCCACCTCACAGGTTCGAGTGATTCTCATGCCTCAGCCTCCCAAGAAGATGGGACTACAGGTGCATGCCACCACACCTAGCTATTTTTGGTATGTTTACAAAAATAGTAGAGGTAGGGTTTCACTAAGCTGGTCTCGAACTCCTGACCTCAAGTGATCTGCTCTCCTCGGCCTTCCAAAGTGCTGACATTACAGGAGTGAACCACTGCAGGTGGCCTGTGATTCCTTTTTATTTAAGTATTATTTTAATTTATCTCTTTTCTGTTGCACTTTACTATAAGTGGTAAAGAGAAACCACACCACTCATTCATCACTTTGCTTAGAAATCTTCTCAGCAAAATACACAATTTCATCACTTGCAAGTTCTACCTGTCACAAAATATTGGAACATGATACATCCAAGTTCTTTGCCACTTTATAACAATATAACAAGGATCACTTTTCCTCCTGTTTCTTTTTCTTTCTTTTCTTTTTTTTTTTTTTTTTTGAGACGGAGTCTCTTTTTTTGTTGTTGTTGTTGTTGTTGTTGTTGTTGTTGTTGTTGTTGAGACGGAGTCTCACTCTGTCGCCCTGTTGCCCAGGCTGGATTGCAGTGGTGCGATCTCAGCTCACTGCAAGCTGCGCCTTCCGGGTTTACGCCATTCTCCTGCCTCAGCCTCCCGAGTAGCTGGGACTACAGGCGCCTGCCACCATGCCCGGCTAATTTTTTGTATTTTTAGTAGAGACTGGGTTTCACCATGTTAGCCAGGATGGTCTCAATCTCTTAACCATGTGATCCACCGGCCTTGGCCTCCCAAAGTGCTGGGATTACAGGCGAGAGCCACCGTGCCTGGCCTTTTCCTCCTGTTTCTAATAAGCTGCATCTTATTTCCATATGAGACCTCACCAGAATGGCCTTCACCTTTCATAATTTTACCAACATTCTATTCATGATGATATAGGCATTTTCAAAGCCAGTAGATATATGCTTTTAAAAAATAGTTCACCTCTTTTCCTTCTGAAGCAGCACCGTAACTTAATTGGAGGGGGATACAATCCAGGATACAATCCAGTCCGTACCAGTTGGTCACTATGGTTCCAAGCTTGAGTATAACTACAAAATATCTTTTTAAATCCCAAGACATTTAATAAAAAGAAATAATGTTAATGTAGTTAGAGCAGATTACTAGATGAAATGTATGACAAAAAATGCTCATCATCACTCGCCATCAGAGAAATGCAAATCAAAACCACAATGAGATACCATCTCACACCAGTTAGAATGGCAATCATTAAGAAGTCAGGAAACAACAGATGTTAGAGAGGATGTGGAGAAATAGGAACACTTTTACACTGTTGGTGGGATTGTAAACTAGTTCAACCATTATGGAAAACAGTATGGCGATTCCTCAAGGATCTAGAACTAGATGTACCATATGACCCAGCCATCCCACTACTGGGTATATACCCAAAGGATTATAAATTACTCTACTACAAAGACACATGCACACGTATGTTTATTGCGGCACTATTCACAATAGCAAAGACTTGGAATCAACCCAAATGTCCATCTGTGACAGACTGGATTAAGAAAATGTGGCACATATACACCATGGAATACTATACAGCCATAAAAAAGGATGAGTTTGCGTCCTTTGTAGGGACGTGGATGCAGCTGGAAACCATCATTCTTAGCAAACTATCACAAGAAGAGAAAACCAAACACCGCATGTTCTCACTCATAGGTGGGAACTGAACAATGAGATCACTTGGACTCGGGAAGGGGAACATCACACACTGGGGCCTATCATGGGGAGGGGGGAGGAGGGAGGGATTGCATTGGGGAGTTATACATGATATAAACGTTATGCACATGTACCCTAGAACTTAAAGTATAATAAAAAAAAAAAAAAGAAATGTATGACAGATAAGGAATTGCTATAAGCACTATGTTTCACTCAGGTCATTTTAAAACCACCATAATAACTATGAAATCATTGCATTGGGCCAGGCGCAGTGGCTCATGCCTGTAATGCCAGCACTTTGGGAGGCTGAGGCGGGTGGATCATCTGAAGTCAGGAGTTCAAGACTAGCCTGGACAACCTGGTGAAACCCCATCTCTACTAAACAAAAAATTAGCCGAGTGTGGTGGCACAAGCCTATAATCTCAGCTACCCAGGAGGTTGAGGTAGGAGAATTGCTTGAACCCGGGAGGTGGAGGTTGCAGTGAGCTGAGATGGTGACACTGCACTCCAGCCTGGGCAGCAAGAGTGAAATTCTGTCTCAAAAAAAAAAAAAAAAATTATTGCATTGAATTGTATGCTCCAAAATTTTCTTCATTCTCAACAATAAATGGAGATAGGCGATTATAAGAACACAATTCAATATTGCTTAAAAACATTCCAGTAATTTCACTGGAAAAATATTTATGACATAGAATATAAGCTTAATGATAAGAAATTTGTTTGCTCTGTGCAATACTGAATACTCAATTCCAATCACTGGGCCTGGTATGTGAAAAGAGTTTCTTGGTTTAAAAAATTTATTGGCCGGCGCGGTGGCTCAAGCCTGTAATCCCAGCACTTTGGGAGGCCGAGACGGGCGGATCACGAGGTCAGGAGATCGAGACCATCCTGGCTAACATGGTGAAACCCCGTCTGTACTAAAAATACAAAAAACTAGCCGGGCGAGGTGGCGGGCGCCTGTAGTCCCAGCTACTCCGGAGGCTGAGGCAGGAGAATGGCATAAACCCGGGAGGCGGAGCTTGCAGTGAGCTGAGATCCGGCCACTGCACTCCAGCCCGGGCGAAAGAGCAAGACTCCGTCTCAAAAAAAAAAGAAAAAAGAAACAACTTAGATATATGATAAATAAAAAATTTGTTGTGCAATAAAATTAAAGTGCAAGACAAACCGTAATCTGTACAAAGAATTAAAAACCTAAATATGTCAATGGGTCGTAAGTATCAAGTGACAACAAATGAATAGATTAATTTTTATAGGGCTCATGACTTTTGCTTATTACCTCTAAATGACTGTAAAAGAAAAAATAACTTTTGGCAGGTTAATATTTGGATTTTATTGATCGTATCACTTATGCCATGGGTCTCCAAAAATGTTCTGGGCTGCATGTATGTTCTGCATATGAATCTTGGAAGAATACTCATTTACTGTCAATAGTAGTTGTTTAAAGGAAAATGACATTTTATGCAGAATTTTCTTCTTTTCCCTTAGCATGCTGTGTTAGTTTCCTAAGGCTAGGAACAGAACAAATGACCACAAACCGCGGCGCTTAAGACGATACAAATTTATTTTTTCACAGTTCACGAGGCCAGAAATTCAAAAGGGAGGTGTGAGTATGATTGATTTCTTTGGGAGGCTTTCAGGTAAAATCTCCTTCTTAGCTTCTGGTGGTTTCCAGCTCTCCTTGGCATTCCGTGACTGTAGGCAGCATAACTCCAGACTGCCTCCCTTGTCTCATGGCCATCTTCCCTGTAGGTCTCTGTATGTTCCCACGACCTTCCTGTAAGGACACAGCCATTGGCTTTACGGGCCACCCTAATGTATTGTGACCTCATCTTCACCAAGTGTATCTGCAGAGACACTGTTTCCGAATAGCTAAACATTCTTGGGTTCCAGGTGGACATGACTTTCTGCGGGACACTATCCAACATGGGAGATATGCATGTATTTTTTAGAAAATAATGAGTTCTGGCCGGGCGCGGTGGCTCAAGCCTGTAATCCCAGCACTTTGGGAGGCCGAGACGGGCGGATCACGAGGTCAGGAGATCGAGACCATCCTGGCTAACACGGTGAAACCCCGTCTCTACTAAAAAATACAAAAAAAACTAGCCGGGCGAGATGGCGGGCGCCTGTAGTCCCAGCTACTCGGAGGCTGAGGCAGGAGAATGGCATAAACCCGGGAGGCGGAGCTTGCAGTGAGCTGAGATCTGGCCACTGCACTCCAGTCCCGGCGACAGAGCGAGACTCCGCCTCAAAAAAAAAAAAAAAAAAAAAAAAGAAAATAATGAGTTCTGCCTCTGCTATAAATCCCCTTTTCATTAGTGTTGATTATTATAAAATAGCATGGACAGTTGACAGAGCTCTCTAGTTCTGAACGGCCACAGCATGGGAAACAAATGGGGGAGTGGGAAGAAATAAGATTTGATAAATAGTTTAAGGCAAGATGAGAGAAGGGCATGTACATCATGCTAAAAAAAAAGTGATTGCTGTTTTGTGGCAAGGAAGAACAACAAAAATTTAGAAATATTTATTGGGTGGCTATTCTGTTGATAATGCACAAAAACATTCTGGGGATAATGAGCTGAAAAAGGTATATGGCTTCATGTGTATCACAGTGCAACAAGAAACTAATCCCTGAGACAGAAACAATTGGTAAAGGAG
Organism: Trachypithecus francoisi; assembly: GCF_009764315.1. NCBI lineage: Eukaryota > Metazoa > Chordata > Mammalia > Primates > Cercopithecidae > Trachypithecus > Trachypithecus francoisi. The sequence goes on from NW_022680759.1 coordinate 5,892, forward strand.
CACATTGGGGTTTGTCAAGTTTGAAGTTGAAAAAAATTAAGTAGAAAACAGGTCTAGTCAAGCTGAAATGTTCCTAGTGTAAACAAAATAATAGGGTGAAAATCTCCTGATACCTCAATGGGAAAGCATGCAGATGACAGGAAATAGGATTCAGAGTTTGCAACATTGTGAAGTGTTACCAGCGTTAGGAATGTTCTGAGAAGAAAAACATAGGAAAATAAAAAGAGAGGCCGGCGCGGTGGCTCAAGCCTGTAATCCCAGCACTTTGGGAGGCCGAGACGGGTGGATCACGAGGTCAGGAGCTCGAGACCATCCTGGCTAACACCGTGAAACCCCGTCTCTACTAAAAAATACAAAAAACTAGCCGGGCGAGGTGGCGGGCGCTTGTAGTCCCAGCTACTCGGGAGGCTGAGGCAGGAGAATGGCGGGAACCCGGGAGGTGGAGCTTGCAGTGAGCTGAGATCCGGCCACTGCACTCCAGCCTGGGCGACAGAGCGAGACTCCGTCTCAAAAAAAAAAAAAAAAGAGAAAGGTCGTTGGAGTTCTAACTTGGTGTTGAATAACGAGATGGAGGAAGAAAAGAATATACCGACTCGAAGAGCAAAAGTTGAAAATACAGAACTTATGAGAACATTTTAACTTTAACTGAGGAATGTTGAGTGAAACAATAGAGCTCTCCCCACATCTCCTTCTCTCGGTGGTCTTCTTTCCCACTATCTTCTTCCCCTCGCCCTCTCCCCACAGTATTTTTTTCTTTTTTCTTTTGAGATAAAACTCCAGGCTGGAGTACGATGGTCCAGTCTCAGCTCACTGCAACCTCCGCCTCCCGGGTTCAAGCGATTCTCCTGCCTCAGCCTCTGGAGTAGCTGGGATTACAGATGGTCGCCATCACACCCGGCTAATTTTTGTATTTTTAGTAGAGACTGTTTCAGCATGTTGGCCAGGCAGGTCTCGAACTCCTGACCTTGTGATCCGTCCGCCTCAGCCTCCCAAAGTGCTGGGATTACAGGTATGAGCCACCGAGCCCTGCCGTGTCCTCACTGTTTTCTCACCCTCCTTTCTCCCTCTCCGACTTTCCAAGGTTCTTTCCCACCTTCTCCATACCCTCCTCCCCTTCTCCCCGAAGTCTTCTGGCCCCACTGTCTTCCACCTGCAGCCAACACTGTTCAGTTCTGAGGTAGCGGCGGCAGCAGCCGCGGTGGCACAGGCAGCGACTCTCCGGGGTCTCCAGCTGGCTGCTGGGGCGGAGCTCAGGGGCCCAGCTCAGGGGCTGCCTGAGCGCAGACACACACCGGGTGCAGGGACACAGGCGCGCGCACGCGTGGAGGGCTTCTAGGTGAAAGGCAGTGAGAGAGCGCGAAGAAGGGAGTGGGCGAGAAGACGATCGGGGGAGAAGACGGTGGGGAGAGGAAGCGGGGAGAGAAAAGAGCGGCAGGAAGTCGCTGCTGCGAGAAGGTGGGGAGATGGAAACGGGAAGAAAATGGTGGGGAGGGGAAAAAACGGTGGCGAATAATAGGCTGGGAAAGAAGACGATGGGGAGAGGAGAAGAGGGTGGGAAGAGACTGGGGCAGACAGACGCTGCTGCGAGGAGGTGGGAAGACGGGAAGAAAATGGTGCGGGGTGAGGAAGAAAACGGTTGCGGTAATAGGCCGGGAGAAGACGGTGGAGGGGCGGGGAGAAGAGGGAGCGGCGGGAAGACGCTGCTGCGGGAATAGGCGGGAAGGTGGAGAGGGGAAGCGTGCGGGTGGAGGGGAGCGTGGGGGAGGCCGTGGGGAGAGGGAGATGGGAGGAAAAGGTGCCGCCACAGGAACCGGTGCTGCGAGGAGGCGGAGAGACTGAGGGGAAGAAAACGGTGGGGAAGGGAAAAAAACTGTGCGGGGGAGAAGGTGCGGGAAGAAGACGGTGGGGAGAGGGCAGCAGAGGATGCGGGAAGACCGCGGTGGGGAAGAAGGAGGGGAGAAGGGAAGAAGGGAGAAGACGTTGAGGAGAAGGAGAGGGGAGAAAAAGAGAAGAAGACGTTGGGGAAGGGAGAGGTGGGAAAGGAGAAGGGTCGGGAAGGAGAGAGGAGGGAAAGGGCAGAAGGTGGGGAAGAAGACGGTTGGAAAGGGGAGAGGGAGAGGGGAAGAAAAGGGTGGGGAGGAAGAAGGGAGGAGAAAGTGGCGAAGATGACGTTGGGGAAAGAGACGGAGAGGGGAAAAAGATCGGTGGGAGAGAAGAGGATGAGGCAGGGAACGAGGTGGGGAGAGGGAAAGAAAAAGGCAGAAAGACGGGCTGAGAGAGAAGACAGTGCTGGGAGAAGAGGGGAGGGCGGAGGGAGGGAGAAGGGAAGCGGGGAAAGAAGGTGGGAGAAGGTAGTGGGGGAGAAGAAGGCAGCGTGGGAGAAGAGTTGGGGGAAAAAGAAACAACAGTGATACTAATGTTTAAACGTTGTCGTCTTGGAGCTAAAGAATCAAGTGTTGCTTTACAGTCCCGGCCTAACTTGGTTCAATAAATTCCCACTTCCAAATATTTTGCGATTGCAGTGTGGGTCATTTTTAGTACTTAGATCCAGAGCAGTCTCTGATTGTTAGTGACGGTGCTATCAAATTGCATGCTGTTCACCAGCTATAAACGAAAAGATGACATTTCCTTGAAGCGCACTTTGATATGTAATTAAAAGACTTTTCCAAAAGGCTCACTGGGGAAAAAATAGAGGTGTGTAGCTTTGGCATTGAACACGGAGTCTCTGATTTTAGATTGCATTGTTTCCCCAGATCTTAAAGAATGTGGCAGAAACATGATTGTGAATACGGCATTCATTTTGTAGGGCAGTGCATGTTATTTTAACAAAGATGGGGTAAACTGATAAGCCGATAAGAAAATGTAATTAATTCAATTAATTCACTCATACAAATTTAGGTTTCCTTAATATAAAAAACTCAAAAACAATTAAATTGCCTTAGTCTTTTAACGTAACTTCATGCTTAGAGTCAAGAAAATTTGTAAATGCAATCCTGTAATGTTGAGTTATGCCTATATAAAATACATATTAAACCTAAATGTTGCTTTTTTATTTGGCATTATAGAACTTCATAGAAGTTTATGTGTATTAACACAGGTGAACTTGACATAAACTAATTGGTTAATGATAACTATTATTGCTTGTAAAAAAAAAAGCAGTTAAATGTAAAGGATTTATATTACCCTACATTTTTAAAAAATATTTTCTGGCCGGGCGCGGTGGCTCAAGCCTGTAATCCCAGCACTTTGGGAGGCCGAGATGGGCGGATCACAAGGTCAGGAGATCGAGACCATCCTGGCTAACACGGTGAAACCCCGTCTCTACTAAAAATACAAAAAACTAGCCGGGCGAGGTGGCGGGCGCCTGTAGTCCCAGCTACTCGGGAGGCTGAGGCAGGAGAATGGCGGGAACCCGGGAGGCGGAGCTTGCAGTGAGCTGAGATCTGGCCACTGCACTCCAGCCCGGGTGACAGAGCAAGACTCCGTCTCAAAAAAAAAAAAAAAAAAAAAAAATATTTTCTTCTTTTGCATTCTAGTTTAAAATCCTGGAGTACTTACTGATCTTATTTCCCCATGAAAAGGCTTCAGCTAACTATATTGTATTTCCAAGCAAATGTCTGTACCAGAACATCAAGTGCAGAAATTAAGCAAAATTTGTATTTTAGGACAGTTGCAGTGGCTTGCACCTGTAATCCCAGCACTTTGGGAGGCCAAGGTAGGTGGATGGCTTGAACTCAGGAATCCCAGACCAGCGTGGGCAACATGGTGAAACCCTGCCTATAGAAAAATAAACAAAAAATTAGCCGGGCATGATGGTGCACCTCTTGTATTTATTCGATCAAATTGAAGGCTTCATTTTTACTTGGAAAACAGAATGATTTAATGTACTCATACAGAAAATAATTAACCTCATGCCCAAAAGGGGTTCACTTACAACACACGTTCATTCACACTGTCAGACAGTGGGTTAAATGTATCTGAGCACCACCTATGAGTCAGGAACACAAGTCAGTATCCGCACTATTGCCCAAGCTTTTCCCATCTGTTATATAGAGTTATATAGAGTAGCATAGATAATTTCACAGACTTCATCTCTTTAATTTGTTGTGGAACGCTAACATGACCTCCTCGTATATAATTATCAATGTTGCTCTTAAACAGATGTTATCATCTGGATATTTGCTAGACTTAAATGACTTACTGCAGATATGTCATCCATATCTAATGTGTACTATACTAACTGTAATAAATTGAATTATTAAGTCTCACGTGGTTTTGGTTTTAAATAAGCTCTTGGAAATCAGGCGGTTTGTGTTTTGTTTTCATCTTATTGTACTATGAAGTAAAGTGGATGAAGATTCTGGAAGTACAACTGCACCACCACCCAGTGAAAAGGTCCATTGTTAGTTCCCTCTGTGCAAGCTGTGGGTATTTAACACAGCATCAGGCATAGGCAACCTTTGCAACATTAAAACAGGAGGTTGCAATTTGAGTCATTCTCAGTCACTGACAGTCTCTATGTGCAAATTTAACAGCATGGCCACCCTATATACACATAGGACAGTGTTCGGATTGGCTTTTTAAAACAAATTATATCCTTTAGCCAAAAAGAAAGAATACGCAAGGTAATAACTGCAAGTCACCATGCTTTCTTAAGAAAGAGTATCTGAAAAAGATACATGAAAACAAACATTTGTCTTTTTAAAAGCGTTCTATGTCATTGTGGAAGCAATGTCACAGAAAAAAATGGTTAGAAAAAATCTGAATCAGCATGAAATAAAATATTTTGAGGGTTACTGAACACTTCATTTTCATGAAAATAGGACAAGGTTATTTAGCACAGGTATTTCTGTGATTGTGATACATTAGCAGAATTAGCTGTGTTCTGCGATGCTCGAACTTGCTCTGTGTGTGAAATGGCCTACCATTAATCCAAGGAAATTTGTTGTGAAACATGTACTGTAGAATTAAGTTCAAAATCTATCTCTGCTTAAATCACTTAATTTTGTTAAATAGAACTTGGTTTCCAACATTGTTTTTTTCCTCCAGAAAAGCACAATCTGCTCAATTCTTAACCAAGTGGAAGAGAGAAAATATTCAAGAAAGACAAAGCAATTGTGCACGTCACACTGTAGTTGAAAAGTGTTCTGATACTGAAGCTGTGTCCAGTATTTTAAGCTGCTTTTATACAGAGTGATCACTTATACATTAACCTCAGAAGACTCTAGATGGAAATTCAGAGGGGCCGAGTCAATTAAATGTGCCTCTCCCAGAGAATCCCAGTGATACTCACTTCCCTGTTTTCCTATCATTGATCAGATGGTTACAGATGCATGAACGATACATGATTTTTAAAAACAAGATGTTATTTAAAACATCAGTGTTCAGTGCTTGCATTTGCAAAGAGCATAAATATTAGATGATACTAAGAACATTGCTTAATAATCAGCCAAGATAAAATGTTCTGATTCTGAAATAAATGGAGAGGGTTAGCATGAAATTATTATTATTATTATTATTATTTTTTTTTTTTTGAGACAAGAATCTCACTCTGTTGCCCAGGCTGGAGTGTGGTGGCACGATCTTGGCTCACTGCAAGCTCTGCCTTCCGGGTTCATGCCATTCTCCTGCCTCAGCCTCCAGAGTAGCTGGGACTACAGGCACCCGCCACCGTGCCCAGCTTATTTTTTTATTTTTAGTAGAGACAGGGTTTCACCGTGGTCTCGATCTCCCGACCTTGTGATCCGCCCGCCTCGGCCTCCCAAAGTGCTGGGATTATAGGTGTGAGCCTCCACGCCTGGCCAAAATTATTTTACTTAACATTTGTTACCAAATCACTGAGTTCAAAAGTAGAATTGCTGAAGTTACTGGAGTTTGATACTTCAGGATTGATGGTTTTGGTTGAATTATTTAAAAAATCAAATAAAACTATATATGGTATAAACAAACATGTTCATTTGTTTCAATATAAGTTAAATATATGTCCATACAGTATTCTTAGGTCAAATAGTCAGTTGAATGGTTAACAATACTACTTCCCAGTCAATTGCTTTGTCATTGTTAAGATAAATCTTCAAAGAGTTTGAATGTACTTTAAAATAAGATTTGACTTGTAACTTACATAAGTATGAATTTCATAGCTATAATTTGATTTGTCATAAACAAATCTGAATGATTATAGAAAATTATTTCAGTATGTCAAATTAGTTCCATGGCACCCGGTGGTTATGTAACTCAAGCCCATAAGCAATCATTGACAATACTAAATTCTGATTCCTTTTCTTGGGGCCACACAAAATTTAATCCCTGTCTCTATTTCTAGAAAAATCTAGAAATCTTCCTATCCTGAGAGAGGCTTTTGCCAGACAATATAATAGTTTTTCAGGGATGCAACTGCTTGGATAGGTATTTTCAGTTTGGAGTTGTAAAATCATGTTCTATCATCTCAACTATTCCATATACCAGTAGTTTTTTGGGACTGTGACATAACAATTTATTTTTCATTTTATTCACTTGGAAAAAAATCAAATAATAACTATGCTGTTGACTTAGGAATCAGAGGTATTTGCTGTTTGATACAGAGTGGGAACACTGCAATTACTTCAAGAAAATGATGACATTCTTCTAGACTGAAAAAATGCATGTGTCCTTGACCAAATAACAACTCTCTTTCTTGTACAGATTGCCCGGACACTCAGAAACTGCCTATTCAGAACATGGCATATCATAGAGATGAGTTTTTAACAATTTTATTTGCCCATGTTTTCTGATTGTTCTATTTCACTATGAACTCTCAGTACCAACGATTAATAACATAATTTGGAGGCTGGGGTTTACAACTGATTGATGACACTGGTTACAGATTTCTTTTTTTTTTTTTTTTTTTTTTTTGAGACGGAGTCTCGCTCTGTCACCCAGGCTGGAGTGCAGTGGCGCGATCTCGGCTCACTGCAAGCTCCGCCTCCCGGGTTTACGCCATTCTCCTGCCTCAGCCTCCCGAGTAGCTGGGACTACAGGCGCCCGCCATCTCGCCCGGCTAATTTTTTTGTATTTTTTTAGTAGAGACGGGGTTTCACCGTGTTAGCCAGGATGGTCTCGATCTCCTGACCTCGTGATCCACCCGTCTCGGCCTCCCAAAGTGCTGGGATTACAGGCTTGAGCCACCGCGCCCGGCCGGTTACAGATTTCTTTATTCCTTCTGCACTCCATTCTATGCTGTGACAAAAAATAAGACATTTATAAATAGAAACATTTTATTTGCAGTATAGCATACATTCAAATTAGGTACTTGCATAGACATTTTGACAAATTTGCCATTTCTCTTTTAACACATAGGTCCTTAGTAAGCACTGCTTTGTAACACCAGTTTAAAATAGTTCTTCTTTTCATCTAACCATTTACAACATAAAAGTTTCAAGAATGGCACAAATAAAAAATTATTTGTCAAAACAATATTATCAGACATAATCAAGAACATTTTTATAAGATAACTTTGTGAGGTCGACAACAAAACAGATCACAAGTGAGAGAAAATTTCAAATATCGTCTTTTATGATGAATAAATGTCAGACTTAGGCTTCTGATAAAGACAGACTAGGTACCCTAGAATAATTTAAATTAGTTTTTGTATGTAAAATCACATTTTAAAACACATCAGATCCAGGCACGGTGGCTCACGTCTATAGTCCCAGCACTTTGGGAGGCCGAGGCGGGTGGATCACTGAGGTCAGGAGGTCGAGACCAGCCTGGCTAATATGGCGAAACCCCGTCTCTACTAAAAATACAAAAATTAGTAGTGGCATGCTCCTGCAGTCACAGCTACTTGGGAAGCTGAGGTAGGAGAATCCCTTGATTCTCGGAGGTGGAGGTTGCAGTGAGCCGGGATTGTGCCACTGTACTCCAGCCTGGGTGACAGCAAGATTCCATCACAAAAAAATAAAAAATTAAATAAATAAATAAATATCGGAGGTAATAATTTAATTTTTTTAACACTAAATTAGTGCACAGCCAAGAATTGTCAGGCTGAGATTTGGAGAGAGACAGCATCTAGAGAAATAAGAGCTGCTTTGCCCTGGATCCATTTGTTACTTCAGATGGGATATCTACCAGGTTGTGTTAAACCTCTGCTAGTCTTGCAGAGGCCCCGGGTTTGGTCATGGATATTAAAGGCTTCTGGTGCGTTAAAGCTGTGCGAAGGAACTAGAATTCACCCAGTCACCACAGCAGGCTGGCTGCTCTCCACCTGAGTGCCCCGAAAAGTCCAACTCCAAATTTTTATGAAAGTAATTCAGGACTTGACTGTCCTTATCCTTCTGGCATGAGCCAATAGCAATCATTTGAGAAAGGAAACATTATCTGGGCCTCTAAAGACAGCCAAAACCAGTTGTTCACCCACTATCTTTTGTACATTTGCTCAAAGATACGAAGGTCAATGAAGAAAAAAGACACTGTGAGAAGGAATAAACAGACGCCAAGGAGGAAAAAAAATGTCTCAAAGCAACTAGAATTACTATATTCAAAGACATGAGGTCAAGCTTGGAAATTTCAAGAAGAAAGTGGAAATTATAAAAGTGACAGATTAGGGTAAAAAAAACAAAAAAAAATTCTAAGACTAAAAAATGTGAGGAAGAAAAAGGTGACTCAATAGATGAGTTTAACAGCAAATGAGACAACTGAGTAAAGCAGCAGTGGATTATAATTGATATCATAAGAAACTAACCAGAAAAATATGCATGTTTATACGTACATTCATAAAGATATGGATACAAGAGTTTAAGAGTCACTGAGGATATTTAATAATAAAATCTAATATACACCGAAGAAAAGAGAGGAAAGTAAGAATGGGACAGAAAAATATTTAAAGATCCAATTGCTGAGAATTTTCTAAAGTTAATGAAATATAATAACCTGCAATTTCAGAAAGACAAACTCCTGGTAATGAAGCTGCAGAAAACCAAGAAGTAGAAATTACTAGAGCCTCGCTGTGATGTAAGATACTAATCGCTAGTCAAAAAATTCCCTACACAACAAAAGTATCTTTTAAAAACAAAGATAACATTAAAATATGTTCAGATGTGTAAAAACTGACATAATTTTTTTTTATCAGCAGATAGATCCTAAATGAAATTCTAAAGCGTGTTTATTGAGAAGAAAAAGCAAAATGATCACAAATAAATGTTTTCAAGGATTCAGGGATGAACGGAGAGCAGCAGAAGTGGCAGATATCTTGCCAATACACAAATGGACTAAATCAGCAATGCCTTGGGGGTATTAAATACACAACACAGACCCAGTTCACACACAAGTACATGTGAGAAGGGATAACAGGGCTGGGCACAGTGGCTCACGCCTGCAATCCCAGCACTTTGGGAGGCTGAGGCGGGCAGATCATGAGGTCAGGAATTCAACACCAGCCTGGCCAACATAGTGAAAGCCTGTCTCTACTAAAAATACAAAAATTAGCTGGGCGTGGTGGTGGGCGCCTCTAGTCCCAGCTGCTTGGGAGGAAGCTGAGGCAGGAGAATCACTTGAACCCAGGAGGCAGAGGTTACAGTGAGCCGAGATCAAGCCACTTGCACTCCAGCCTGGGTGACACAGTGAGACTGTTTCAAAAAAAAAACAAAAACAAAAAAAACAAAAGAAGGGATAAGGTCCTTCCTTGCATTTTCCAGAATAATGGTAAAAGTATTAATAACTATTAAATTTTGATAAGTCAAAAAATATATTGTAATTTCTAGTAAATTTATAACAAGAGAGTAAGAGTGTATAAATTCCAAACCAAAGGGAATAAAATGAATGTTTAAGAAAATCTATATTCATCAAAAGAAGGCAAGAAATGCCAAGAAAAGGGAACAAAAAGCAGGCAAGACAAAACGCACCTGAGAAAGTGGTAGGAGATTGCACAGCGACTACTATTGAGGGTAAATTGTGATTGGGGAAATGGCAGATGGGAAATTCTAGACTGTTGAGGAAACTTGATCTGGATATTGAATTTATAGATGTGTATTTCATGATGATTTTGACCTGGGTATTAAATTTATAGATGATTGTTTCATTTAAGCAGTATATTCATATTTTTTGCATATGATTACAGTCTAAAATTTAAATTAAGAGTGAAAGTTCACCTTGCTGACTTGGGGGAGTCCATGTTTTTTGTTCTCATTTCCAAGGCATTATGTTATTTTACAAGTTAGGGAAAGCTTAGCGGATGGACGCAGTAGAAATATGAAGATGTTAGGAAATACATGTGCTCTGAAAATAGGGAAGGACAGAAATTCATGAAAGCCAAATAACATGAGTAGCACAAGGTGGAATACTATACCTCCTAGCAGAAAACATAAAATTCTTATTTACATTAAGACAACTAGACATTTCCTTTCAGAACTTAAGCCCATAGTTCCCAAGGCACAAATATTGTGTTTCTATCATTTCTTTCTTTACATTTTTGGATAAATGTGATCCTTTGTAGCCCTTGACGATATAAACAAAATTTGAAAGAGTTGTTAAAGGTACATCTCTGCATGATATTTCCAAATTCAGAGGTTAAGGGAAAAAAAATACGATCGATAATGTAAGTAAGGTTTTTCTAGTCAAACATGACACAAATTTTAAAAGAGAGATAAATACACATTTTTATTAACTTAGTAATGTTCTCTGTATTGAGTTTATGGTTAGTTTTCAATTTTCTGTCAACTTGAATCTTTCTGGACAGCAAGTATGTAGTCTTGAAAATGGAATAAAAATTACAGTACAAAAGAATAAAGACAAGTTTTCAAAATTTTTGGCATCAGGAACTCTTTAAAAATTAAAAATTATTGGGGGGCCACAAAGTCATTTGATTTATCTGCATTATATGTTTAGGTATTTACCGTATTAAAATTGAGTCTAATAACTTGAAAGAAGTATATGAGTTGATTCAAAGCAATGATGACAAACTCATTATGTGTTAACATAAGTAACACATTTGCATGAAAAATTAAACAAAATAGAAATTAATGTGAAGAGTGATATTAGTTTTATTAAGCTCCTTAATATCTGATTTAATAGATTGTAGCTGGATTATCATATTTAACTCCACATATAATCTGTTAAAATATGTTATTGAGTTTAAACAAGTGCATGGAAAAAGTCTGGTCTGACAGAGAAAAATAGAAAGGGAGAAGTATTTTAATAACCTTTTCAGGTAATGAGGGACAATCTTCTTTTGATACTACACTGAAAATTTTAAAGGGGTAGTTTCTTAAAAGTTAGCTGTAATGTGGAATCTGGAAACTTAAATATGAAAACTCCTAAAACTCTTAAGATTTTAAAAAGATTAATTTTACTCTAAAATCTGTTGTTCTATCTTACACTTATAATTTTTACCCATGCCCAATTTTATAATATCATCCATTAGACATTGTTTCACGGAGTTAAGCAGATCTTTTAACTGTTGGCACACTTCATTACACAATGTAAAATAAACAACAGCTTTGTTAAATCATGGTCACCCTAACAGAAAGATCTTTAGGTGTTTGGACAGCAGTCTGGCTCAAGTAGTTGATAAAAGTTTTTGAAAATTCTTTTTTTTAATTCAGATTTTAAATTTTATCACTGACATATAGGATATTGTCAGTTTTTCTTGAAGTGAGAAGCTCACTGTTTTTCACTTTTATTCAGTCTTTAACATCCAGTAAATGTCACTTCTATTCTTCCATAAGAAATCTGGAATCCTCTGGGACTACTTTCTTTCTCTTATACGCCAAACCATTTTATCAGTAGATAGTGCTGTGATTCTTTTAAAACATATTGTGAATACTGCCAGGCGTGGTTGCTCACGCCTGTAATCCCAGTACTTTGTGGGGCCGAGGCGGGCGGATCACGAAGTCAGGAGATCGAGACCATCCTGGCTAACACGGTGAAACCCCGTCCCTACTAAAAATACAAAAAAATTAGACGGGAGTGATGGCGGGCGCCTGTTGTGGCAGCTACTGGAGAGGCTGAGGCAGCAGAATGGCGTGAACCCGGGAGGAGGAGCTTGCAGTGAACCGAGATTGTGCCACTGCTCTCCAGCCTGAGCAGCAGAGGAAACTCTGTCTCAAAACAACAAACAAACAAACAAAAACATATTGTGAATCCAAGCATCTCTTACCGGTCTACTGCTACCACCCCTGCCCATCTGTCATCTCAGGTCTCGATTAGTAGCCTGTCCTTCTAGATGCTTTTTATTCCTTCTATTGTTCCTTTTGTCTTTCCATGAAGCCACCTAGCTGATTTTTCGAAAATATTTAAAATGTCACCCTTTGGCTCTTTGGCTCAAATTCTTTGAACAAGGGCAGAACTCATCTTTTTTCAAAAAAATTTAACTTTTAAGGTCAGGGTACATACGCAGGTTTGTTACGTAGGTACACTTGTATCATGGGGGTTTGTTGTATAGATTCTTTCATCATCCAGGTATTAAGCCTAGTACCCACTAGTTTTTTTTTTTCCTGCTCTTCTCCCTCCTCCCACCTCTCCACCCTTCCAAAGGCCCCAGTGTTTGTCATTCCCCTCTATGTGTCCATGTGTTATCATTTAGCTCACACTTATAAGCTTGCCTAAGGATAATGGCCTCCAGTTCCATCCATGTCCCTGCAAAGGACATGATCTCGTTCTTTTTTATGGCTGCATAGGACCCCATGATGTATATATACCACATTTTTTAAATCCAGTCTATCATTGATGGGCATTTGGGTTGATTCCATGTCTTTGCTATTGTGACTAGTGCTGGAAAGAACATACACATGCATGTGTCTTCATAATTAAATGATTTATATTCCTTTGGGTATATACCCAGTAATGGGATTGCTTCATTGAATGGTATTTCTGTCTTGGGTCTTTGAGGAATCACCACTGTCTTCCACGATGGCTGAATTAATTTACACTCCCACCAACAGTGCATAAGTGTTCCTTTTTCCTCCACAACGCTGCCAGCATCTGTTATTTTTTGACTTTTTAGTAATAGCCATTCTAAGTAGTGTGAGGTAGCATCTCATTGTGGTTTTGATTTGCATTTCTCTAATGATCAGTGATGTTTTCCAAAAGAAAAGTCATTTTTCTTGCACTGTTGAGCTGATTACCATCAGTTCCAAACCTCCTCCCTTTACCCTGCTTGCTGGCTTTGCCTTGTCTGCGGCACGGTGTGAAACTTCATCTGTAGCATCTGCTAGAGGGACGCTGGAGAAGATTGGGGCTCTTTCTAGTTCTGAGTGTTTCTCTTACCTTTCCCTTGTGGGGGACAGCAGCCAACAGTGGCCAATTACCTCTCTGGGGACAGAGCAGGTCACAGGCAGCACCTAGGGGAGCAGCTTCCCAGTGTTTTGTCAGTGTAGAAACTCAGCAAAATTCTCTGCTGTTGAGCAGGCCACATCCTCACCCTCTCCAAGGAGATCTAGCACTCAGCTCTGATGTGTGTGGGAGATTCTTCCAGATTTGTTTCTTCCTGCAGTGCTTGCCTGAAGCCCTGGAGAGTGCAGTGGCAGCTCCCTGAATTTGCTGTCCCTATTTTGTGTGTGTGTTTGCTTGGCCTTTCACAAGCTTGTCCAATGCACAACCCAGGGCTGGTTTGAATGAGGCCCAACACAAACTTGTAAACTTTCTTAAAACACTATGAGCTTTTTGGCTGGGTGCCAGTGGTTCATGCCTGTAATCCCAGCACTTTGGGTGCCCGAGGCAGGCAGATCACCTGAGTTGAGGAATTCAAGACCAGCCTGGCCAACATGGTGAAAACCTGTCTCTCTACTAAAAGTACACAAATTAGCCAGGTGTGGTGGCACATGCCTGTAATCCCACCTACTCAGGAGGCTGAGGCACAAGAATTGATTGAGTCTGGAGGCAGAGTTGCAGTCAGCAGATTTCATGCCACTACACTCCAGCCTGGGTGACAGAGTAAGACTCTGTCTCAAAAAACAAAACAAGGTTGGGTACAGTGGCTCATGCCTGTAATCCCAGAACTTTGGAAGGCTGAGCCGGGCAGATCACGAGGTCAAGAGATCAAAACCATCCTGGCCAACATGGTGAAACCTCGTCTTTACTAAAAAGACAAAAATTAACTGGGCGTGTGACTGTAGTTCGAGCTACTCAGGAGGCTGAGGCAGGAGAATCGCTTAACCCAGGAAGCGGAGGTGCAGTGAGTTGAGATGATGCCACCGCACTCTAGTCTGGCAACAGGGCAAGACTCCATCTCAAAAAAAAAAAAAAAAAGAATAACAACAAGAACAACAAAAACCCAAAACAAACAAAAAAACACTATGGGATTTTCCTGTGACTTTTTTTTTTTTTTTTAGCTTGTTAGCCATCATTAGTGTTCATGTATTTTATGTGTGGCCTGAGACAATTCTTCCAGTGTGGCCCAGGGAAGCCAAAAGATTGGACACCCCTGCTTTAAGAGATAATTCCCTGAAATAGTTAACAGTTATTTACTTTCAATTTTCCTTATTCAAATTACTGTGCAGTTTCAGTCTCCTGGTTGGACAGTAACTGACCACAATGTCTTCCAAGGCCTTGCATGATTTAGTTCGTGGCATTGCTCTGAAACTATCGTCTACCATCCTCCCCTTGTGCACTTTGCTCTGGCCTCACTGATGGACACGTTCTTCCTAGAACATCCTCCTTCTTAGATTTGTCTTACTTTTTGCCTAGAATCTTCTTCTTGCTATTCAAATGCCTCATTAGCAGAATTTTCCATATATGGTATAAAATAGTACTTCCTCTCTAGCCTGCTTCATTTTTCATAAAAGTTCTTGTCACCACATGACATGTTACAGTCATTTATTTCCTGGCTCTCTGACTCTTCTCACTGGAATGTTATGTCCTTGACAGCATACACAGTCTGTTTTGTTCCTGGTTAATCCTTGTGCCTGCACCTCCATATAACCTAGCACATAGTAGACAAACGACTGAGAATTAATGAATAAATGAAGTAGTATACTTCCTAGATGAGAAAACTGAGACTCAAAAGTGATAAGTACCAAATCAGTATAACATAAAAAGTTAGGAAGTTAAGCTCTTTGGGGAGAAATGTGGGTTTTGCTATGTCCTACTAGTGTAACGTACATATATTTCTTAAATTCTCTGTGCCTCATTTTCCTTATCTGAAAAATGTGGATTAAATGGTAACTAGTTTATACTGTGGCTATGTAGAGTAACTAAATTATGTATATAATATGCCTAGTACAGTGCTTGACACATTAACAATTCCACATATTTAGTTATTTGTACAATTATCTGTAGCTGCAAAACTATAAATGCAGTCTCGTCATCTTTCTGGAGAGATAGCAAGAGAAAGATTAAGTTTATAAAATGTCTAAACAATGAAAACTATATTATTGAAGTAAAATGCCTAAACAAGGGCTGCTTTTAATATCAACTAATTAGTAGCTGCCTGATAGTAAGAAACGACTCTAAAATCAAGTAGACAAGAAAATGGTTGAGGAGGCTGACCGAATCCTACGCTATACTGCATGTTCAGTAACCGTGTCACAGCAGTGATGCCATATTGCTTTTCTTTGAATCGTGGCATCACAGATGAGAACCAAGGGACTAGATAGATCACAGAGAGATAGGTACACACATACATGCAAACATTCGTACATATCTACATATGTAGATATCCATATATGAATTCATACATGGGTAGAGAGATTTTTTAAAACTGCTGAACCCAAATCCAGTGATCTATGAAAGTGAAGGACAAATACAGTTATACAAAGAGTCTTTCAATGAATTTTCAGCAGATATAGATCTTTTTGTGCTGAAACAGAGGATCACTGTTGCCTTTCTTTTGTAAACACAGGTCTATGACTGGCTAAAGCGATTATATGAAAACTGAGCACTTTCTTTTTTTTTTGAGACGGAGTCTCGCTCTGTCGCCCAGGCTGGAGTGCAGTGGCCGGATCTCAGCTCACTGCAGACTCCACCTCCCGGGTTCACGCCATTCTCCTGCCTCAGCCTCCCGAGTAGCTGGGACTACAGGTGCCTGCCACCTCGCCCGCCTAGTTTTTTTTTTTTTTTTGTATTTTTTAGTAGAGACGGGGTTTCACCGTGTTAGCCAGGGTGGTCTCGATCTCCTGACCTCGTGATCCACCCGTCTCGGCCTCCCAGAGTGCTGGGATTACAGGCTTGAGCCACCGCGCCCGGCCTGAGCATTTTCATTCTGTATCTAGTTTTAGAAATTGAGGAAAATGTCTATTGTGAAATATTAAAGTTTCTGAACTTAGTTTACCTTTGAAAATAGTGTTGTGTGCCCTTTGAAGGTAACTGGTATTTTATTTTGGTTAAATATTTTCTAGCAGAACCCTGAGTCAAGTCGCTTTGATATTTCCATATCAGCCTCCTGAGTAGCTGGGACCACAGGCATACACCCCCACGCAAGGCTAATTTTGATATTTTTTGTAGGGACAGGGTTTCGTCATGTTGACCAGGCTCGTCTCAAACTTCTGACCTCGAGCAATCTGCCCACCTCAGCCTCCATGGATCATGGAGAGAACTTTTCACCATTCTGCATTATTTTGTTTGCTGCCTGGCGTCTCCTTAGGAGCCACCTGGGTTCTGGCCCCAAATGCTCCAGCCCAGCCCAGGGGAACCTGGGAGGTGCTCAATCCATAATGCTGGCTGCTCCCTGGGCAGAAGAGCCCTTGGTGGCTCTGTCAGCCCACCTGGGTGACCCTGGCCTCTGCCCTGGGGAAGCTCCCATCCCTCTGGATTGCCCATCTCCCCTAGGACCCCTGCAGCCCCGGAAATGCCTTGACACTGAATCGTTCTCTAAATACCACGTGCCTTGACTCCATATTGCTCTCTAAACATCATGTGGAGACCTCTTGCCCTTCTTCTTCATGACCTGTAGGGCAGGGCCAAGAGGAGGAAGCAGCCTCAGAACACACAAAAGACTCCCTGCCCCAAATGGCAGTCATCCCACCATCAGCACTTCTGGAAGGAAAGGAGGAAGGTTTCCTTCTGCAGAAAGCTCCTTTTTTGCCTTGTTTCTGAAACCAGGAAGTGTCAGCAGAGTCCAGTGCACCTGTGGTGCCTGAGTCACTGTCTGTGCCCAGGATGTGTGTCTGACCACAGCCCCCACCCGCAACCCCGACTCGACGCTCCCTCCAGCTGGAGTCCTGGGCTCCTGACATGGCCTGGCCTGTTTGTCCTGCCTTGGCCAAGTATGGGAGGGCCTTACCTTGTATTCCCCTGGGTTCTCAGTCTTGACTTCCTCAATGTCTAGAAGGAGTGAGCACGCCCAGTCCCTCACCCGTGGGGGGAATTCCTCTGTAAACCCTGCGAGACAGAAACAGACAAAATGCTTTAGTGAGACAGGACACAGGGCAACTCAGGGAGGATCAGAGCCTGAGGGTTCTGGAAGTCTCCAGCCTTTTTTGGGTCCCAGGGAGAGGCAGACCACTCCCTAACAATTGAAAGTGTGAAGGAGCACTCAGGGTTGTGCACTCTGACCTGGACCTATTCCTTTTTTCAGGTCACCAGGACACGTCCCTACCCCTGAGCTAGGGGTGGCCCAGGTCCTGGTATTAGGTTTTCTCCTAGAAAGGCGATGCTTGCATGGATGGGCAAAATGCTGGCAACCAGGCCTGGTGTCCTCTGGGTGGGGACAGGGTGCCACCCACCTGCTGAGAGGTAGACGGTGCCAGGTCACGGCCATGGGTGCCTGTCTCCTGGCTCTGTAGAGAGCAGTCACGGGGCCACTCCCTCCCCATGTTACTTTTTGCCGTTCTTATATTTTGGCCAGTCTCCAAGCATCTTCAGCCACTTGTCAATGGTTTTATTTCCTGATCTCTTTGCTATCAAATGAGCCAGGATGGAGTTAGCGGAGGTGTCTGGCCTCTGGCAGCAGCCTATGGATGCTGGGTCCTGGGCTCTAGGAACTGGAAGGAGCCAGAAAAGGGCAAACCCTGGGGGACTGAGACCCTCTGATAGAACGGGCACCGGCTGCCTGGACTCCTGATAGCAGGACTCAGCATCTTCAGACCACAAAAAGCTTGAGTTACGGTTGTTTCCAATCCTTCAGCTGGGGTCCTGGAACAAGAAGACAGTGACTTCTGAGCAAGACTGTGTTCTAGTTTGGGTTTTGATTGAACCACCATGGAGACAGAATCTTGGGTTCAGGTGGAGCAGGAACTGCCATTTCTCCCAGTGACAGTGTCACTCCCAGTCACCACCACTTCGGCCCACAGGCTGCCCCCTCTGCCTCGCCCACCAGCCCTGATTCCCTGTCCGTGGGGCAGCCTCACATGCAGCAGGCACAGGCTCTTATCTTCACCTCCAGGGCACTGACAGGAACCAGCTTCGTCTCACTGTAAGGCAACTCAGACAGAGGTGAGGACATGCCCGGGCAGGAACCGTCTCCCTCCCTGAGAGGGCCCCAGCCCCTCCCATCCACCCTAAGTCTCAGCCCAGAGGAAGGCACACGGAAGGAAGGCAAGGCCTCCCTGCGGAGCTGGGCACATGGTCCCCATGAGAACCCTGGAAAAGAAGGAGTGCGAGGCTGGCCTGGTGGGGGCCACTCGGGGCCCGTGAGGGGCCTCAGGCTGCACAATGGGAATGCCCCTCCTGGGCTGGAGGCAGCACCTTCTGTGGGAGCTGAGAAAGTCCAGTCCTGAGACAGGATGGGTGCCACCTAGGGTGGGTGGCTGAGCCCTGACTAACAGCAGTACCTTGGGAGTGACCACATCACCTACCAGAGTCCAGGGAGCCTGGCCTGAGAGCTGCCCAGTGCCCAGAAGATGCACCTGGAGCCCGTCCCACCCGACACTCCCCACAGGCCTTGCAGGGTCTGACCTCCCAGTGTGCACCTGTCTCTCCCTGCAAGCCTGGCCGTTGACTCAGGCTGTTCCCCATCTTCCCCCATCCTGCCTGGCCCAGAGTCTGTGGCCCTCTCTCTGGCCACTCTGGCCTTTCTGTGACCCTCTTCCTGCCAGAGCCTAGGCATGAGACTCCCAGGTCTTTCTCTGGGCTGCCCAGCATGCTGGGGAGAAACCTGGGTTGACAAGGGTGACCAAGGACTCTGCAGGCAGTAGGGACTAGACCCACCACCCCACCTCCAGCCAAAGCTGGTCTCAGGGCAGTCAGCCTTCATCCCTCAGCTTCCTTCCAGCCACTGCAGCAGCCAGGACATGGGGTGCCTGGCTGTCCTACCTGCACCGACTCAGCACCCCCATCTACCCTGCACAGTGCTGACTGAGCCAGCGGGAACCAGAGTCTCTGGAGGGCCACGCAGAGCCTTGGGGACTGACCAAGTCCCCCCACTGAGGGGTCCCAGGTGTGCCACTGTTCTCTGCCCGCCGCATCTGTCATCCTCCCAAGGCTGTCAGCTCCACCCTGGGCTGGCTTGGTTCAGGTGCATCCCAGAAGTGGCAGGTCTCACGGGCTCACCCCACCCCTCTTCCCCAGACTCCTCCCTCTCTCAATCCTGTGAGTCCTGAGGGGCTGACTCCAGGCTGGGCTCCCCTTACCAGGCCCAGATCCCTTCCCAGCACCACTCCCAGGGCCTTCAGCTGCACACTCGGTTGCTCCCTGGCCTCATTGTGAGATGCCAAGGCCAGGCCCTCCCCTTCTTCCCCAGCGTCCCACGGTCACAGCCATTGATGTCCTCATGCCCCTCCTACAAGTATGCCTCAGCTGGTCCCCTGAGCCCTTGGAGACCTGCTACACAATGGCCCTCCGGCCTGGCCAGGGGCCCCCTAGCCTGTGGTCACCACCCCCAGATCTCATCAGGGCAGCCCCCAAGGGGACAGGGCCAGACCCACAGGCTGCCCCCTCTTCTCCTGCTGATGTGGAGACCTAAGTGCTGAGAGCTCAGGGGTCAGACTCAGCCCCCTCTCTGTCCCACCGGCTCTGCCGGGCTCCCTAGATGGGCCTCAAGGCTCTGCCCTAACCCTGACCACTGACTGGACCTGCAGGAGAGGCAGGGAGGAGTTCTGATCCTGGAGAGGAGGTTGGCACGAGCCAGGGAGACATGTTCTGCCTCCGAGAGATCTTTCTAAAAACAAAACCTGTCCCTAAGGTGAGACCGATGTGTCAGGGAACAGAGGACTCACCATACAATTTCGAAGCCATCAGTGAATTTCCAGATGTCAACATGCTCATGCTCCATGTCCACTGTTGACCCAGCTCCGTGTCCCTGTGACCCAGAGGGGGCCAGGGAGAGGGGGGCAAGGTGAGGCGCTTGCGGTCCTGAGGGCGTGGACAGCCTGTCCCTGCCCTGTGATCTTAGGGATCCCAGGAGCCTTTGACCAGGCACAGCAAGGGAGGAGAGCCCCCACCTCTCTTGAGGAGCGGCCCCACCTGTACCTGCTCATACTTTTCAATAATGTCCCCTCACCCATGCACATGCAGGGTATCCATGACCTCATCCGTCACCATCCCACAAGACCAAGTCATCCAATGGTTCGGCTGTACCCGAGTGCTCCAGACAACACCCAACCACTCCTGCCACACCCCTAGACACCCTCTGGCCCGAGGAGCCCCATTCTACCACCCCTTCCAGGTGACAGGGGGCCAGACCCAGTGACCCCACCCCTTCCTCAGTCTCTGGAGTCCTTGCATCCCACCTGGGGTGGGCTCCTTCCTGAGGACTTGAGCACAGGGCAACCTGGAAAGAGAGGCCTATTGTCCTCAAGTGCTCTCAGGTGGATACACACCTGCCCCAGCAGGGCAAACGGCGTCCACCTGTCGAGTGTCAAGGGCTCACGATGAGCCATTCCAGGCACCTGGAGGCAGATGGGGTCAGGACTGGACATCTGTATAAGAACAATCTCCATGAAGATGCCCAGTTTTCTGTAGGAAGCAAGACATCTGGTGACTGCTCTGTCTTACTCCAGTTCTCACGCACTCTGGCCGGGGGAGACGCACTCCCCCAGGACCCCATGTGTCCAGTGAGTCCCACAAGGATCATCAGTGACCACACCTGAAGTCTGAGTTGGTGAGACCTCCTCCCACCTTAAGGCACAGAATTGGACTGAGAACCCCCACCTTCCCACCACCCACAGGGCCTCCATTTTAGTGCCTCTTCCAGGGCCAGGCTGTGCCCCACTGAAGTCCAGAACCCCAGGGAGATTTGGAATCCAGGGCAGGGATGCCGCAGAGGTCAGGGCTTGAGTCCAGCACAGCACAGGGCAGGGCTGAGAGCACATCCCAGGCTCACGTCTGGGTCCCTGGGCCAGTATCAGCTCCTCTGACCCTGGACAGCTCACTTGTCAAACGGGTGCATTTGGGGACAGCACCCACCCCACACAGTTGCTGTGAGGATGCAGGAAACAACTGTCTACACAGTCAGTGCAGAATGGGCACCTGGTGAGTGCTCAGGGATGGCCCTTCTCGGCACCTGCCCAGAGGACAGCACTGCTCACCAGGTAGCGACTGTCCCACGTCAGCAGGGAGGGAACACAGCAGGTCACACTCACCTGAGTCTGCTGATCCAGCTGTGCCTCTTACTCAGGAAAGCCTCCCCTGCACAGAACCAGATACTGCTGTGTGTTTTGTCTCCAAGAGCTGCAGACACAGAGAGGGCAGGCAGGTAGACAGGTGGGGTACTCAGCACCAGTGACATTGTGGAGTCATGGCACCCATTACAGAGGGCCCCTGCCTGGGGTCAGCAGGGTCCAGAGTCAGCATCCTCCCGTCCCTGAAGTTACAACATGCGTGTGTGCAGCGTGTTTGTGCAGGTGAGCATGCACATGTATGTGAGTGCACTAATGTGTGGATGCATGTGTCACTGCTCTGGCCAGACCTGGCTGCCCAACTCAAGTATGCACCCAGATCCTTGTCACTGTCATCACCCCCAGGTCCCATAGCTAGCATCAGAACATCTATGTGTCCTCCCCAATCGCAGACCTCCCCATCTGGGGCAGTCCTGGGGATGCAGGTGGGGGATGGGTGGCTGACAGTTGAGGGCAGGGGGTGTGCCCCTTCCTTAGCAGGAGACTCAGCTAGGGTGTAACGTGCTAGGTCTGTGTGGCAGGGCCAGATTCCATATACCTCGTCACCTCCTCCTCCCAGTAACCCTCTGGGGTGCCATGACTCCTCCCTGCTATGGACGGAGGAAAGTGATTGATCTGCCGGAGACATGAAACTATATGATCCTTCTTTCCACAATAAACTGGAGGGTCAAAACAGGCAAGAGTAGGTCAAGGTCTTTTAAAAGCCATACCTGAAAGGTTTCCAATAACAGTTGATTTGGTGGTAACTCAGTCACACAAACAACCGCAACAAAAGACACAACTATCAGAGAGTTTCAGGATCGCCTCAAAAACACCATCTAACATTAGGGAGTTCAAAAAGGCATGAAGTTTCAGAAATCAAACTTTATTTAAACGTCATTTGTATAAAATGGTAATTTAGCAGTATGAATAAATCATAGGGCAGAAGACAGATTGGAGACCCTGGGGCACAACTGCTGAGTTTGGAAAATTTGGTGCTGTACCCTTTGAAGCTCCCCTGCCTGGTCCCCGCGCCCCTTGCCTGCCTGTTAAGAAGAGCCTGTTGGCCGGGCGCGGTGGCTCAAGCCTGTAATCCCAGCACTTTGGGAGGCCGAGACGGGCGGATCACGAGGTCAGGAGATCGAGACCATCCTGGCTAACGTGGTGAAACCCCGTCTCTATTAAAAAATACAAAAAACTAGCCGGGCGAGGTGGCGGGCGCCTGTAGTCCCAGCTACTCGGGAGGCTGAGGCAGGAGAATGGCGTGAACCCGGGAGGAGGAGCTTGCAGTGAGCTGAGATCCGGCCACTGCACTCCAGCCCGGGCCACAGAGCGAGACTCCGTCTCAAAAAAAAAAAAAAAAAAAAAGAAGAGCCTGTTAAGAAGAGCAAATCAGGGGCAAATAGCCCAGAAGCCCAGTAGCAGAGAGACCTCCATGCCTGGAGGAGGAGTCCACCTCTGGGAGTAGGAGGAGCTGCTGGAACCCTTCCTCACAGGCTCCTTTTCCTGCTCTCAAGCACCTCCAGCTTGCAGATAGACAGCCCCAGCACCAGCAGAGTGAAAAGGTCCCGATGCAGCAGGGCTGTGGCTCTGGTAAATAAAAGAGGCCTCTCTTTAGTGAGATAGAGGAACTCAGGCTGCACACCCTGGTCTCCGACACCAAGGCTCGCACCATGCCCAGGACTAGGGGCAGCGTGGGAGCTGCTGGCTGGGGCCTTGCTTGCAATCTCCTCTCTGCCACGTCTATCTCCAGCTACGCTCTCAGCTGCAGGGTTGAGGCCAGTGGCCATGGCAGGTAGCATGAGGTCTGGCAGTTCCTCGCTTGGCTGGTCTTTGGCTATACCGGTGCAGGGCCCAGAGGGCTCTGGAGCTACCTCTAGCTGCAGTGCTGCCTCTGGATGGGGCCTTCCCCATACTATGGGCTCTGGCTCGGTAGCAGGCACTGGAAGTTCCTCTCTCTCTGCACCTGCGGCAAGAGCTGAAAAAGGAGAAAGGGTCACTGACCAGCTTTTCTGTGTCTGAGCCTCAGAGTTCAATCCCTGCTGACCAGACCCCCACTGACCAGACCCCTGAGCTGTAGTGCTGAGTCCCCTAGCAATGGCCCCTGTCAGTTGACAGACCTCTCCTCCCCTCATCAGCACCCACAGGTGATTGAAAGTCTTCTCAGGACTGAATCCCAACTCCAGGACACAGGGAGGGGCAGTTGGCCCCAGGCTCCAGGTGCTAAGCTTCATGCTTGTGCCACAAGGTCCTCTGGGCCCATCTCAAAGGGGGCAGTGATGTGGCCTGGCACACCTGGATGCGCTGTGTGGGCCTATCCCTGAGCCACACAGCCAGAGGAACAGGAGGATGTTTGTCAACCCAGGCACCCCACTCTGCTGGGTCTCCCAGGGTCCTTCCCACGGAGGCCAGATTCAGAGACACAGAGCACAGAGGCCACAGGGTGACCGGCCCAGAACGCTGGAGACTAGGGTAGGGATGACACAAGGACTCTCCCCAAACAGCCAGAAGACCCTTTGCTAGTTTCTTGGTACTTCATTTCTCACCGGCTACCCTTCCCCCACCAGGAATCCCCTTCATGCAGAGTCAATGAGGAGAGGAAGATGGTCACAGAATCCATGGAAAGAAAGAAAGCAAAAGACGGCTGAGGAGAAGAGTTGGGAGTGTAGCATTGTAAGGGTCCTACACTATACAGATTATCTGAGGGCTGGCTGTGATTAATTAAAGGTGTGTCTTGTAGACAACCATTACACACACACACATTATACACACACACATTATACACACACACACACACACACACATAGAGAGAGAGTCTTGCTCTGTCACCCAGGCTGAAGTGCAGTGGCCCAAACACAGCTCACTACAGCCTTGACTTCCTAGGCTCAAGCAATCCTCCCACCTCAGCCTCCTGAGTAGCTGGGACTACATGTGTGGGACCCCATGCCTGGCTGATTTTGAAATGGTTTCTTATAGAGACAGGATCTCGCTGTGTTATCCAGGCTCATCTGGACCTCCTGACCCCAAGCAATCCTCCAGCCTCGGCCTCTCAAAGTGTTGGGATTACAGGCGTAAATCACTGCACTCGGCTTACACGTTTTTAAGAGGCATAAATATGAAAGTCATTTGCATAAACTGGTAATTTAACAGTCTAGGGCAGAAGACAGATTAGAGACCCCGGGGCACAAGTGCTGAGTTTGGAAGATTTGATGCTGTACCCTTTGAAGCCCCCACCTAGTCCCCATACCCCTTGCCTGCCTCTTAAGAAAAGCCTGTCCCAGGGAGCAAATCGGGCAAATAGCCCAGAAACCCAGTAGCGGAGAGACCTCCATGCCTGGAGGAGGAGTCCACCTCTGGGAGCAGGAAGAGCTGCTGGAACTCTTTCTCGCAGGCTTCTTCTTTTTTTTTTTTTTTGAGACGGAGTCTCGCTCTGTCACCCAGGCTGGAGTGCAGTGGCCGGATCTCAGCTCACTGCAAGCTCCGCCTCCCGGGTTTATGCCATTCTCCTGCCTCAGCCTCCCGAGTAGCTGGGACTACAGGCGCCCGCCACCACGCCCGACTAGTTTTTTTTGTATTTTTTAGTGGAGACGGGGTTTCACCAGATTAGCCAGGATGGTCTCGATCTCCTGACCTCATGATCCACCCGTCTCGGCCTCCCAAAGTGCTGGGATTACAGGTTGAGCCACCGCGCCCGGCCTCTCACAGGCTTCTTTTCCTGCTCTCAAGCACCTCCAGCTTGCGATAGACAGCCCCAGCACCGGCAAAATGAAAAGGTCCTGATGCAGCAGGGCTGTGGCTCTAGTAAATAAAAGAGGCCTCTCTTTAGTGAGGTAGAGGAGCCCAGGCTTAACACCCTGGCCTCCGACACCAAGGCTCGCACCATGCCCAGGACTAGGGACAGTGTGGGAACTGCTGGCTGGAGCCTTGCTCGAAATCTCCTCTCTGCCACGTCTATCTCCAGCTACGCTCTCAGCTCCAGGGTTGAAGCCAATGGCTACAGCAGGTGGCATGAGGTCTGGTAGCTCCTCGCTTGGCTGGTCCTTGGCTGTACCGGTGCAGGGCCCAGAGGGCTCTGGAGCTACCTCTAGCTGCAGTGCTGCCTCTTGACGGTGCCCTCCCCATGCTGTGGGCTCTGGCTCCATAGCAAGCACTGGAAGTTCCTCTCTTTCTGCACGTGTGGCAAGAACTGAAAAAGGAGAAAGGGTCACTGACCAGCTTTTCTGTGTCTGAGCCCCAGAGTTCAACTCTCTGCTGACCAGACCCCCACTGACCAGACCACTGAGGAGTGCTGCTAAGAGTCCCCTAGCAATGGCCCCTCTCAGTCCACAGACCCCTCCCTCCCCTCATCAGCAGCCACAGGTGACTGAAAGTCTTCTTAGGACTGGACCCCAACTCCAGGACACAGGGAGGGGCAGTTGGTCCCAGGCTCTGGGTGCCAAGCTTCATGCTTGCACCACAGGTCCTCTGGGTCCATCTCAAAGGGGGCGGTGATGTGGCCTGGCACACCTGGATGCGCTGTGTGGGCCTATCCCTGAGCCACACAGCCAGAGGAGCAGGAGGGTGTTTATCAACCCAGGCACCCCACTCTGCTGGGTCTCCCAGGGTCCTTCCCACGGAGGCCAGATTCAGAGACACAGAGCACAGAGGCCACAGGGTGACCGGCCCAGAACCCTTGAGACTAGGCTGGGGACGACAAAAGGACTCTCCCCAAACAGCCAGAAGACCCTTTGCTAGTTTCTTGATACTTCATTTCTCACCGGCTACCCTTCCCCCACAGGAATCCCCTTCATGCAGAGTCAATGAGGAGAGGAAGATGGTCACAGAATCCGTGGAAAGAAAGAAAACAAAAGATGGGTGGAGAGAAGAGTTGGAGTGTAGCATTGTAAGGGTCCTACACTATGCGGATTATTTGAGGGCTGGCTGTGATTAATTAAAGGTGTGTCTTGTAGATAACCATTACTCTCAAACACAGTATATATATATATATATAGAGAGAGAGAGAGAGAGAGAGTCTTGCTCTGTCACCCAGGCTGAAGTGCAGTGGCCCAAACACAGCTCACTACAGCCTTGACTTCCTAGGCTCAAGCAATCCTCCCACCTCAGCCTCCTGAGTAGCTGGGACTACATGTGTGGGACCCCATGCCTGGCTGCTTTTGAAATGGTTTCTTGCAGAGACAGGATCTCGCTGTGCTATCCAGGCTGGTCTGGACCTCCTGCTTCCAAGCAATCCTCCAGCTTCGGCCTCTCAAAGTGTTGGGATTACAGGCATGAGCCACTGCACTAGGCTTACACATGTTTTTAAGAGGCATAAATATGAAGGTCAGTGTTGCCATGAAGTCAGGCAGGGGTTGGCAAACTGTGGCCCACAATCCAGATGAAGCCCCACTCCTGTTGTGGTGAATAAAGGTTTATTGGAGCCACAGTTCCTCCCCTGTGTTCACTTCTTGTCTGTGGCTGCTTTGGGGCTGCAGTGGTGGACCTGAGTAATTGTTGAGTATGTGCAACAAAGACCACAGGGTCCACAAAGCCCAAGATGCTTACTACCAGGTCCTTTTCAGAAAAATCTTGCTGAACTCTGGGGAGAGGGCCAGGTGGCAGCAGGGAGGCCATTGGGGAGGCTGGTATAGTAATCCAGGCGAAAAATGATGGGAGCTCAGATTAAAGCAGTCATGACAATGGATGGAATCAGGATATGTTTTGGGGGTAGGACCAACAACACATGGATAAAATGGACAGTATTTAGGTATTTAGAGTTTCAGATTTTCTTTCTGCCAAGGGTCCCTTCCTTAAAAAAATTATACAAAAGATCAATTAAAAAACTGACCAAAAAAACATGTCAACAAGATTGTGTGATTGAAGCTGGGGTTGAGCCTGAGTACCTTGTGTTTTCAGCACCCCGGCTGTTCCAGAGGCACCCTACAGAGCCCCTTGGGTTCAGACAAGCAGAACTTGAAACCACAGATCGGAAGGAATAGAAATCTGCGCATCTTTCACACAAGCCGTAACATTCTAAGCCACATCTTTGCAGCACACTGACGTGGGGCTACTTCACACACAGCCAGCAAGGGATTGCACCAGTGCCGGGATTTGTGTCCACCCTGTTATAAGAAGGCAGCTGCTTGCGTGAGGCATGGCGGTGAGGAAACAATGCCACCCGGATCTCACCATTGGCTGTGTGGACTGGCTGTACCATGGGCCAGACGCATGTCTTGGGCAGACACTTTTTAGATGCCAACTTGCCTGTAGACAAAGATAACGCAGAGGTGGCCTTGGGGAGGGCCGGTGTGATGGGTTGAATTTGTCCCCTGAAATTCCTGTGTTGATGTCCTTAGCCCCAGTGCCTGAGAATGTGATCTTATTTGGAGATAGCCTCTTACAGAAATAAGCTAAAATAAAAAATGAGGTCAGTAGGGGGTACCCAATTCAATATGACTGATGTCCTTATAAAAAGGGCAAATTTGGACACAGAGACACGCATAGAGGGCAGATGAGGTGAAGAGACACAGGAAAGGCCACCTACATGCCAGAAGAGAGGCCTGGAACAGAGTCTTCCTGGACCTCCCTGGAAAGAGACCTACACTGCTGACATCTTGATCTTGGACCTACGGCTTCCAGGACTGCGAGATAGTGAGATTCTGTTGCTGAAGCTGCCCAGTCTGTGGTACTTTAAGGGAGCCCTAGCAAACCAATGCAGCCTGGTAGCCCACAGATGGTGAAAAGATGGAATGAGCGATGGAGACCCAGGCTTCCTGTCTACACCTCCCAAATTGTATCATACGGGATCCTTTGCTGGGCGTAGGTTTGCAAGATAATTTTGGTGGGGGTGGAGGATGGGTGAGGGTGCATAATTTCAGTGTACATTATCATGTGTTTAGCTTGGAAATGCTTATAAGAATAGTTAACCAACTTAAGGTTTATATGCTACTCAAGATACAGGTTTAAGTGCTAATAAAAATGGATGCAAATGAAAACACTGTCCTGCTGTGGTCCAGAGAATCTCGATCTTTCTTTCAGAGAGACTTGCAGCTTTGAGCAGGAGCTGCCCTCTCCTTGCTGCCTACTGTAGGCCCCCACAACACACACACACATGCACACATATACCTTTGCACACAGGTGGACACACGCATACTGTGCTTCATGCCCTCATTAAGGAGGCATGGAAGGGAATGTGTGTCTGTTAGGAAATGAAGACGGCTCAAGCCCCTCGTTCCCTGGGTGTTTGCACAGGCACCCTCTCTGCCGACCATTCTTTGGTCTCTTTCTTCTCTTAGTGAAAGGAGAAGCAGAGCCCCAGCGGGTACCCGGCTACTTTGGGCCCAAGCCAAGGTCACAAGCTTCCTCAGGAACCTGGTGAGATGGGGGCACCACTGGTCCTCCCAAACCGAGGGGCAGCGTTTGGTGGAGCCGTGTGCCCGGGAAGGTGATAGACCAGGCGATTCGGTTCATTAGACACAACCAAAATCCAGTGAGGAAGGGCAGTCACCAAAGGTTTTATTCTGCAGGAAGAGGGGCTCTCAGGGCTATGAGCAGCAGGCACAAGGACCTTATTGCACATGTGGTTAGGTGATGGCAACCTACAGCTGCACTGGAAACTGGGACCCAAAGTGCCCCGACCTCCTTCTCTGTCTCTCTCTCTCCCTTTCTCCCTCTCTGCCTCTCTGGCTTCTCTGTCTCTCTTGTCATCTCTTGCCCCTTTCCCCATCTCTCTTTCTCTCTCTGCTCTCTCCATCCTCCTCTCCCTCTCAGCCTCTTCTGTCTCTCCCCCATCTCTCTCTACCCATCTTTCGCTTTCCATCTCTTTCTTCTCTCTTCCCATCTCTCGTCTCTCTTTCTCTCTCCCTCTTCCTCTCCCTCCTCACCCTCATTCGTGCTCCCTGGCACCCATCCTAGGCTGCTCCTAAGGCAATGCCAAGGTTGCTGTCCTGTCACAGTGTCCCCACCTCCAGCATCTACATATGAGAAGATGTTCAACATCATTAGTCATTAGGGAAATGCAAATCAAAACCACAATGAGATACCATTTTGCACTCATTAGGATGCTATCATCAAACAAATGGAAAATAGCCAGTGTTGGAGATGTGAAGGAACTGGAACCCTCAGGCATTGCTCATGGGAATATATAATGCAGTGGCCCATGGAATGTATAATGTATAATGTGGAAAAGTTTGGCAGTTCCTCAAAAAGTCAAACGTAAAACTACCATATGACCCAGTAATTCCACTATTAAGTAGATGTCCAAAACTCCTGACAGCAGGGTTGCAAACAGGTACTTCAACTCAGGAATGCAAAACCAAACATCATATGTTCTCACTGATATGTGGGAGCTAAGCTATGAGGATGCAAAGGCATAAGAATAATACAATGGACACTGGAGACTTCAGGGGAAGAGTGGGAGGGGGGCAAGGGATAAAAGACAACAAGTATGGTGCAGTGTATACTGCTCTGGTGATGAGTGCACCAAAATCTCAGAAATCACCACTAAAGAACTTACTCATGTAACCAAATACCACCTGTGCCCTAATAACTTATCAAAAAATAAAACACAATTTAAAAAAAAAGATACTTGTGTCCCAACATTAAAAGCAGCATATTCACAACAGCCAAAAGGTAGAAACAGCCCGATTGTTCATCAACCGATGAATAAATGAGCAACATGTATTATATGTGCACTGGGGGATACTATTCAGTTGTTAAAATGAATGGAATACTTATACATTCTACAAATATGGATGAACTTTGAAGATTTGCAATTCAAATCTAATGAATAAACATGGCTGAGCATAGCGACTTATGCCTGTAATGCCAGGAGTTTGGGAGGCTGAGGTAGGAGGATCACTTACTTGAGCCTAGCAGTTTGAGATCAGCCTGGGCAACATAGCAAGACCCCATCTGTACAAAAAAATTGTTTAAATGCCGGGCCTCATGGTGTGGGCCTGTATCTCAGCCACTGGCAGGGCTGTGGAGGGAGTCTTGCTTGCGATCAGGAGGTTGAGGCTGCAGTGAGCTAGGATACCACCACTGCAATCCAACGTGGGGAAGACAGCAAGATTCCTCTCTAAACATGAAAATTATAAAAATAACACATAAAATGGCTCAGCACAGTGACTCACTCCTGTAATCCCAGCACTTTGGGAGGCCAAGGCGGGTGGATCACGAGGTCAAGAGATCGAGACCATCCTGGCCAACGTGGTGAAACTCTGTCTCTAGCAAAAAATACAAAAATTAGCTGGGTGTGGTGGCTCATGCCTGTAGTCCTACCTACTCAGGAGGCTCAGGCAGGAGAATCACTTGAACCCAGGAGGCAGAGGTTGCAGTGAGCTGAGATCATGCCACTGCACTCCAGCCTGGCGACAGAGCAAGACTTCGTCTCAAAATAATGAAAACAAAAACAAGCAAGTGTGTGTCTGTGCCCATGCCTTTGAGCATGTGCATGTCAGCGTGCATAGCTGTGTGTTGTGTCTGTCTAAGTAGGCACATGTGCATGCGTGTGAGTGTGGATGCTGGAGCAGTCAGGGTTCAAGTCACTCACAGTTAGCACCCGCTCCTCACTTCCTCATGCCTGGTTCCTACAGGTCCCCCCAAGAAGCATGTAGGGCCCAAACACCCCCTGCCACCTCCGAACCCCAAGCACAGGCATGAGAGGGTGAGTGTGGCACCCTGGAGCCAACTCCTGGTGCACGTGCCACAACCGCCAGCTTGCCCTGGCCTGGCTCCTGGAAAACACCCTTGGCCAGCTGGAGAGCTGTTGACTTGGGACACAGCAATCACCACTTTATCCCGCCCCCAAATACTTCCTAAGGCCATTTGTTGCTAGGAGACGGGCACAGGCAGCCTGCTCTGTTGGCTTCCTAGACACAGTCTCCCGGGACAGGAAGCCCGTCTGGCCCCCTTCCTATGAGGTGGCTGGGGAGGCTGGTGGTGGGCATTGGGGATGAAGGATAGATTGGGGCAGTTTGGGCATGTTGGGGTGATCAGACTCAACACCAGGCTGTGGGGGCTATGAAGTCCAGCAGAATCAAAGAAATGGGAAATGACAAGAGAGAAAGTGGGACCTGGAGGCCAATGCTAGTATGGAGGCTGTGAAGGCCCCAAGCTCTGGGAGCCCACACTATTTACTGGTGCTCAAACAAAGAAACAAGTGGTGAGGATGTGGGTGTTTAAAGGAAGCAATGTATCCAGTGAATGAGCTACAGCTGTGATGTTGTAGCATTTTCTTTGAAACATACGGCCACCTGAGATAATGGGAGTGCTAGAAGCAAGGAGCCAGCAAGTCTAGCAGACATGCAAGCCCTGCCTCGGCTTCTCTCCCAGCACTCAGCTTTTCTCCCAACAGGGCAGAGTAAGAAGCAGGAAGTTTCAGAGCCTTAAGACCAGAGGGGCCCCGGTGCCCCTTGGTCAGGATGCTGAGCCCAGAGAGGGCAAGATCCTGACTTGAGGTCACAGAGCAGCAATCCCTGGCAGAACTAGCAATCCTTTTGGAGAAATTCAGAATGTATGGTCCCAGGAGTCATTCATTTACTCATGCATTCATTCAGCGATTACGTATTGAGCATCTACTATATGCCAGATCCACTTCTAGCCCAGCATACAGCAGTGAACAAGGCAAACCAATCTCCACCTCAAGGAGCTGATGCTCTGGTCACAGAGACAGACAACAAGTGAAGAAGATCACATCACATGATGCTAAAGGCTAGCAAATAAAATTACACCACATGGAAGGTTGGAGTCACTCTGTCCAAATGGTGGCCACTAGCCCCATGTGGCTATTTGAGTTTCAAGCAATTGGAGTAATTGAAAATGAAGAGTTTAGCAGCTGGGCACAGTGGCTCATGCCTGTAATCCCAGCACTTTGGGAGGCCGAAGCGGGTGGATCACAAGGTCAGGAGATTGAGACCATCCTGGCTAATATGGTGAAACCCCATCTCTACTGAAAATACAGAAAAATTAGCCAGGCATGGTGGTGGGCGCCTGTAATCCCAGTTACTTGGGAGGCCGGGACAAGAGAATGGCATGAACCCGGGAGGTGGAGCTTGTAGTGAGCCGAGATCACGCCACTGCACTCCAGCCTGGGCAACAAAGCAAGACTCTGTCTCCAAAAAAAAAAAAAAAAAGAGTTTAGCAGAGCTGCAGCTGTGCTTGGAGCTTGCAGGTGCTGTGTCACTGTCACCACTACCTCACTCCCATCCCCGCCGCAGCCAGGGGCAAGCTCAGTCACCCCGGGCAGTGTCCCTGCTGCCGCCCCGTGGCAATGGCCACCAAGATTGACAAACAGGCTTGTCGGGAGGCCTACAACCTGGCGCGAGACAACAGCTTGGCTGTCATCTGTGTGACTTTTAAATATGATGGCTCCGTCATCGTCTCTGTCCAGCAAGGAGCGTAATACCAGCACTTCATCCCACAGTGCACAGACAGGGTCTGGTTGCTTGCCTTCGTGTGCGTCACCACAGGGGTTGCCATGAGCAGGAGGTCCAAGTTCACCCTCATCAGGTGGATCGGCGAGAATGTCAAGACCCCGGTGAAGGAGACTGTACAGAATTTCACTAAGGAGTTTGTGATCAGTGATCAGAAGGAGCTGGAGGGAGATTTAATGAAGGGTTAACTGAAGAAGACTGGGGGAGCCAATTACAATGCCCAGATGGAGTAATTCCAGCTTCCCCAATGCCTGTTGCTAAAGTCATCTCTCTGCTCCCCAGGGGAGGGGACCTCCGGCCTCAGCTACCAACCCACCAGTCCACCAGGGAGAAAAGAAGCCATGAGATGCACCATCCGCCACCCTGTGTCCACAGCCCCCGTCTTCCTGCTTCCCTTACAACACTGCTGTGTCCTATCTCATGAAGCTCATGGAATCACTTTCTTTGATTTTTTTTCTTTTCTCCCCCTCTTTTGTTCTAAAGAAAAATCATTTTGACGCAAGGTCCTGCCTGTTATCAGATCCGAGGTGCCTCCTGGCTTTTCCCTTACATGTAATGAGGCTGCCTAGTGGGATCTGTGCGACCTCATGTTGCTTCTGGAGCCTGAATTTGTTTTGCCATCTCAGTTTTCTTGGGCCCCCCCCGCCTATTTACCACTGAGGGCAGCTGGGCCAGGAGTGGCACCTGGTGACTGCAGCTTTCATGAGCACACAAGTCCATTCCTGTAGTCAGGCCCAGACCTCCTGCAATCTGCCCCGGGCTCCCTCATCCCACCTTCATCCAGAGTTGCCTAAGTTTTATCCCCGGCAAAGGTAGGATTGCTCAGTGGTGAGAAGGTTAGGTCTAGCTCTGACCAAATAAGAGAGAAAATTTGCCTTAAAACTTACCTGGCAGGGTGGATCACCTGAGGTCAGGGGTTCGAGACCAGCCTGACCAATATGGTGAAACCCCGTCTCTACTAAAAATAAAAAAATTAGCTGGACATGGTGACAGATGCCTGTAATCCCAGCTACTCAGGAGGCTGAGGCAGGAGAATCGCTAGAACCCAGAAGGCAGAGGTTGCAGTGAGCTGAGATTGCACCATTGCACTCCAGCCTGGGAGAGAGGGAGAGACTCTGTCTGAAAAACAAAAACAAAAACAAAAACAAAAAAACTTGCCTGGCAGTGGCTTTGCTGCACAGTCTGAAACCACCTATTCCCACCCTCTTGACTGAAATTTCCTCATGACACAGAGAAGGGCAAAGGTCTGAGCTCAGAGTTGACGGAGGGAGTATTTCAGGGTTCACTTCAGGGGCTCCCAAAGCAATGAAGGTATTAGGGAGAGAGGCCCAGGGTGGGGACTGGGAAGTTAAGGAGAGCTGGGAACTGATCACTTAGGTTCAGGAAGCTTCTGTGCAAGCAGCAAGGATGGCTCGCGTCAGAGTGCTACCCTACCTGTGGTGCTGGCTGTGAGCAAAGCCCTGGGTTCACGGTACCGCTAAAGCCCATGGCTTCAATCCTATACCTGCACCACACATTCAAAAGGATCGTATGTTTTTTGTTTGTTTTATTTTTGTTTTTGGCTTTGTTTTTTGAGACGGAGTTTCGCTCTTGTTGCCCAGACTGGAGTTCATTGGTGCTATCTCGGCTCACCGCAACCTCCACCTCCCGGATTCAAGCCATTCTCCTGCCTCAGCCTCCTGAGTAGCTGGGATTACAGGCATGCGCCACCATGTCCAGCTAATTTTTGCATTTTTAGTAGAGACGGGGTTTCTCCATGTGGGTCAGGCTAGTCTCAAACTCCTGACCTCGTAATCTGCCCACCTCAGCCTCCCAAAGTGCTGAAATTACAGACGTAAGCCACCACGCCTGGCCTGTTTTGTTTTTAAAGAAAGATGAGATTGTCCTATTTCTTCAGGAGAACATTTTATATAGCTCTTTTTCTTTTTTCCTTGCTCATTTCATTTTGGAAAACTGTACTGTATTGGGATTGCAAAGAACATCTCTGCACTCAAACAGTTTACAGAAATTTTGTTTTTTTAAAAAAAGAAAATTAAGAGTTCAGTTCTTCCACCACAATAGCCACATTTGAGGGGCTTGTTAGCCGCACGGGGTGGCTGCTGTGTTTGATGGCGAACGGGGAGCATTTCCATCACAGAAGGAACCACCAAACAGGGCTGGTGTGGGGAGTGGACGGGGGTGCTGGGGGCTGGATGGCCGAGGACAAAACATCTGGACTGTCCTGCTGAGAAGGGGTGGCCACATGGTGACATACCAGGAGGAGAGGACAGAAGGTGCAATGTTGGCCAGATGGGGAGATGCTTGGTGTGTTCAAGGGACAGAAAGGACAGAGGGAGCGAGGGGAGAGGAGAGCGAGGTGGGGTTGAGGAGTCAGCGGGGGCCTCTGGGGCCTAGGTAGGGAGTTTCTGCTTTATGTGGAGGGCGTCAGGAAGCCATGGGGAGAGGGGTTAAGCAGGGGAGTGGCATGGTTTTGACAATATATGGAGAATGGATTTGTGGGGGCAAGAGTGGAAGGAAGGAGCCCTAGGGAGGAGGCTACTGTCACAGAGAGGAAGGTGACTGAGACTGGATGATACGAGGAGTGGGGAACAGCCATAGCCCAGGCCTCAGGGTTCCGGATCCAGCTGTGCCTGAAGTTGATCCCCCCCTCCCTCCTTCTTCCTCTTGGTTACTGGGCACCAACTAGAACACCCCTCATTACTACCACCCACCTATCCCCTCCCTCACAAAACCCCCAACTGTCTTTCCTCCTATCTCTGTGCAGAGCACTCAGACAGAACCTAGGCTTCCCTCAGTGCCCTGGGTCCAGTTTGTGTTGCAGAACTTTGCCCCTCTGACTGCATCCCAGCCCTATCCAGTCACCTTGGGGTCCTGGGAAGATCCTTAGGCCACCTGGTGTTTCACTGACTTTCCCCACCGGGATGCTTTCCTGGAACTGTGAGCAGGAGGCAGGAGGAACCAGCTGGCTCTGGGTCTGGGGGGTGAGCGTGACTAAAAGAGAAGGCTCAGTTTCAGTTGCAACTAGAGGGACTTTGGTTTTCTCTTAGGAAGAACTTCCCCTATATAAAAGGGCCAATGCCATCCTCGTTCATTTGCAGTGGAGGGGATCTCTTAGGGTACTAAGAATAAGGTGGAAAACCTGCTCCCTAGGGTGAGCACTGAGAGGCCAGCTCTGCTTCTCAAATGCTGGGCGCTCATTCCCCCCAAGGACTTTTGCAGCTGCAGTTCCCTCTGCCAAGACCCCAGGTGTCTCCTCCATCTCTCTCCAAAGTCTCCTACTGAGCGGTGATGCAGATTGCCTGATGAGCATGGCTTCCTCCTCAGAAGCACCTTGTTTTGTCTCCTGTACTAGAACGCCAGCTCCACAAGGGAAGGGTGGTTGTTGATCTTGCTTCTCTGTGTCCCCTCCTGTCTGACGCTGTGCCTGGCACATTGTGGACATTCCCAGGAGGTTTCTGGAATAAGCAGATGTCTGGGGTCAGTGTGGGCAGGTGCCTGCCAGGCCCCAGTGGGCTCAGACTCACCCTCTCACTGCACCCTCTCAATGGGGATCAGGATTTTGAGGCTTGGAGAGTGAGGTCACTCACCCAAATGGCACAGCCAGTATGTGGTGGCCCGGGTCTGGAGAGGCCTGGAGGGGACTTGGGATGGTTGGAGGCTGGGCCAGGGCCTGGAGACACACTGCCTTTCTACATGACAGCTCTCCATCCATCCACAGGCCTGCTTCCGCTGCCAAGTCCCATCTGGGGCTTCCCTGGCCACCTTAGGTCCTCAGATACAATTGCACTGCAGGGCACTGGCCTGTGGCACAGAGCAGCGGGCCCTGCAGCCCAGATTCACACAGCAAGTGAATGAGGCATAGCTGAAAACCATGCATATGGTGGCCTCAGCCGGGCCACACTGGGTAGACCCAGCTTTGGTAAGCACATGGCTCCACCCATCACTGGGCTGGCAGCCCTTCCTCAAGAGTGCACCTGCTACACCCGGGGCTTACACCAGCTGTAGGGACTGGGTCCGCCTCTCCAAATAACGCAGCTCATTGTCAGCGATGGAGCAGGATTCCTTCCCGATGGCCACACCCAGAGGGGTATCTGTCCAGATGGACAAGGGCAGCTGAGTGAGGTGCCTGAGGAAAGCTGACCCCCTCCACCCTGTGATGGATCCTATCTGTGTCCACCCTATCCCGCCTGACTGCTTTGGCTCACTCTGTCTGTCCCCGCCAGTCTGGAGCCACACTGTCTTGCAGCTGTGCGGCTCCTTCCAACTGCACGGCCTTCCCTGGGCCACTTCCCCTGCCTAGAAGGCTCTTTGCCCGTTGTTTCCATTTCTGCCAGGTCTTGGTTATGTGGTCTTGGTTGGAGGACAGTCTCTCTGACTGACACCCGTGCAAGTGGGACCCTCTCCCTGTGGCCTCTATGCTCAAAATGCTCATTCTCACCTGCCTCAAGGTCTTTGCACTTGCCATGCCCCAACACAAGCTAAGGTTTCCAGACCACCCCCTCTGAGCCACCTCCCCACTTCCCCAAACAGGCTCCTCTGTCCTTGGCTTGCAGGGCAGTTATGGTTGCCTTTGCATGTGGAGTCGGTGCCCCCTATGGCACAGCCCTGCCTGTAAGTTGGGGAATCCAGCCATTGAGGAGTGCTTGCCAAAAGAATGAACGAGCCGTCAACAGTGATTCAGAAAGGGTCCTGGGTCCACAGGTGTCCCCCAACACAGTGTGTGGCCTGCGCCATCTCCTCTGTCTACTGTGGTGGTTGGTCTCCAAGATCCCCAAGGGCCCTGCTGGCCCTCACCTTTGAAGCTCTGGGACACAATTATCAAGGGAGATCCGCTTCCTACACTCCCAGAGCTGAGAGCCCAACAAGCTTTTTTTTTTTTTTTTTTTTTTTTTTTGAGACGGAGTCTCGCTCTTTGCCCACGCTGGAGTGCAGTGGCGGATCTCAGCTCACTGCATGCTCCGCCTCCCGGGTTTACGCCATTCTCCTGCCTCAGCCTCCCGAGTAGCTGGGACTACAGGCGCCCACCACCTCACCCGGCTAGTTTTTTGTATTTTTTTTTTAGTAGAGACGGGGTTTCACCGGGTTAGCCAGGATGGTCTTGATCTCCTGACCTCGTGATCCGCCCGTCTCGGCCTCCCAAAGTGCTGGGATTACAGGCTTGAGCCACCACGCCCGGCCTTTTTTTTTTTTTTTTTTGAGGTGGAGTCTCACTCTGTCGCCCAGGCTGGAGTGCAATGGTGCGATCTCAGCTCACTGCAAGCTCCGCCTCCCAGGTTCACGCCATTCTTCAGCCTTGGCCTCCCAAGTAGCTGGTACTACAGGCACCTGCCACTATGCCTGGATAATTTTTTTGTATTTTTAGTAGATACAGGGTTTTATCGTGTTAGCCAGGATGGTCTCGATCTCCTGACCTGGTGATCAGCCTGCTCAGTCTTCCAAAGCGCTGGGATTACAGGTGTGAGCCACCGCACCTGGCCAACAAGCTCTTAAATCAATCAGCAACATCACCTTCCAAGTGAAGAAAGCAGGACCTCTGACCTAGACACAAGGACAGGGCAGAGGAGGCTGCAAACGCCCATAAGTGAGCTGGTTAGGAAAGGTCACTAGTTGCCTGGACCTGGAAGTTGAGAAACCCACAGAGAAAAGCAGGGAATCTCAGCTGGAAGATGGGGACATAAACTCAGACCCTTCTCTTTGGAAACTCAACCTGGTGAGGGAGAGTGGATACGTCAAGACTCCTTACACCACCAAAATCAACTCTGGCTAAGTCCAGCCAAGGCAAAGCAAGCAAGGAATGTGCCAGGAGGTTATAGGTTAGCTCACAGAACCAAAAGAAGAAGTAAAAAAACACATACTGGAAAGGACTGGTTTGGATATGAAATTTAGGTAGCCAAACTAATAGGAAGTCCTTAGATGAATGAATTCCCTCTGCTTCCATCCTCAAGTCACTTTACTCAAGATCCAAATTTCCTTAATATATAAAGAGTTCCTATCAGTCAATAAGACAAATGAAACTGCAATAGAAAAAATGAAATGGAAAAAAACGCCCAAGAGTATAGACATGAACAGATAGTTCACAGAGCAGGAAGTAGAATGGCTCTTGAGCTTATAAACAATGTTTAGCCTTATTTACAACCAAAGAAGTGCAAATGGAAAATATAGTTCAAGACCATTTTTCACTTATCACATTGGCAATCATTCAAAACTGTGATAACACTGTGTTGGTGTGGGTGTGGGAGACATGCTCTCTCGTACGTTACTGGTTGGAGTATAAACTGGTACAGCCACTATCAACATTTATTTTTTAAAGCACATGCCTTTTGATCTGAAAACTTACTCCTAGAGATTTACAAGGACACTTGCAAATGTGCTGATGGCCCTAGTACAGGGATATTTATTGTGGTATGTTTTTCTTGTAATAGCAAGATTGGAAAGAATCTAAATAGCCACCAGTAGAGGTTGGTGAGCTCTACAATAATGTAGCCACTCAGTGAACTTTGCAACTGTGAAAAAGAGGAATGAGGTAGCTTTACACACTGCAGCCTGGAATGATCTTCCAGATAGACTAGCCCATGAAAAAGCATGGTGCATGCATATTTGTGAAAGCCTCCATTTCTGGTCTCTGGATTCAGAACGCTCACCTTTGTCATGTGTGGCTACTGTCCACTCTCCACCGGCAGGTCACAGAAGCGTGACCCCTCGCATCTTCCATGCGCTCCTTTCCTGGCCTGAGTGGCCTTGGTTTCCAACTGTCCACACCTATGACTCTTTGCAGTAAGACTGTTATCAGGCTATTGGAGTCCCTTGGCCCTTTCTGCAGAGAGCTGGAACTGTCCCCCTGCCGCATGATGGCCCTTCACTAATGACTGACACATGTATCCTTAGCTCAGGCTGGGAAACAGATGTGACGCCACTCCACAGTCCCCCAAGGGACCTGCTTCTGTGGGATTTTGCCTGGGGCCACAGCCTTGCATGGCTTCTCCCTTCTCTGTCTTCTACCCCCATTCCCTTACCGCTCTCCTTGGGTGCCTGCCCTTCATCAGTCACTGCCATACAAATCAGGCTCTGCTTCTGGGGAACATGATCAAGATAGCTGTTCCCTTACCCTGCTCCTTGCTTTTTGTAAGCAGGTTGTGCCTGCATATGCAAGTGTATGATGCAACATGGGCACCGTGGTCCTTCCCGTTTCACAGGTGAGGGACCTAGAGCTCCATAGCTCACCTTAGGTCCCACGGCTCACACTTAGGAAGTGGCAAGTGGCTTTGAATCCAGGTAGTCTGGCTCCAGGGCCAAACTCACATCCACTGTTATATTGAGAATAGCCTAGAGAAGGAAAGCTCCAAGTGCAAGGAAAATCTACATTGTCAAAGCAGGCCAAGCGGGAAGATCATTTATTTTCCCAAAAGATTCTTTTCTGTGGTCTTCCCTTCATAAACACACAGTCCACTGTCAGATGCAAATCCTAGAGCTAGAAATGGGGCATTCAAGGTAGGCAGAGCTCCTGGGAACAGCACATTTGTAGAGATGGGAAGGGAACCTCCCAGTGGTTTGGTTTCTCCATGGCTACGGGCAAAGCCTGCCTGCTCTGCATCTGGGGATCTTGGTCAGGTGTTGGAATCGGTGGGTGGATTGCCGGTACATTCGCACTGTGTCCTAGAGAGCCTCTATGCATTTCAACTCGGATTCGCCTTCACCACCCACGTGCAGCCCACAACCGCAGGACCCCGCCCCTGGCCCTGAATCTCCTGTGTCCTGGTGCCAAGCAGGTGAGTCAGCCCAGGAGGAGGAAGGGCTCCTGGAAGCCAAGCCCATGCTGGGGAGCCCGGAAACAACTTTCCTATGCAAGAGGTGCCCGAGCACCCCCTGATGATCAAGTCTGAGACCCCTCACCTCCCCAAAGTGTGGTAGAGAAAAGACAGGCTGGAAAGAGGTGGCGGTCTTCACCCACTGTGATTGAGTTTCTCACTCATGCCATGTTTTACATAAGCTGGGGACCAGAGGACCACAAGGCCAGAGGTCTCGGTGGGCCCAGAGCCTTTGAGGGGCCTGGACGACCAAAGGGTCCAAGGCTTAGGCCCTGGCTCTGCATGGGGAATCTTGGGAAGTTTAGAAGCCCACAGCCCCTACCAAGGTAGGAGCCACAGGCCAGATCTTTTGCACAAATCCTGCCTGTGCTCCTTGACTGTCCCTCCCCACCAGGGCCCCAGTGACAAGACAGGCAGGAGCCTCTGTCCATTCATGGAACCAGCATCTTGAGGGGGGCCCTGGCCTGAGCGAGCTGCTGCAGGGGATCCTCATGCTGGATGGCTGGCCACTCAGCAACCTTTTCTCTGTGGGGCGGGGATGAAATTTGAGAGCCATCAAAGATGGTCAGGAAAAACAAAGGCCGCCACGGAGGAAGCTGAAGGCAGAAAGAGATACAGAGAAAGTGGGATAAGCTCAGCTGTGCTCTGTCAGGGCCCTGTGGGGACACTGGCTCCTGAAGGGGTGACAGACAGGGTCCCCTGAACTTTGACACTCTGTTCTTCTTGAGGCCTGGCTGGCCCTGTGGCTCCTCAGAGGAATCTGGGTGCCTCCTGTCCCTAGTATCTGACAAGCCTCAGGTGAGAAGGCCTGAGTTCACCTGCGCTGCCACTTGTAACCTGATGGCCCCAGCACCCTTGCTGGGTCCAAATAGCTGCCCTTTCCACCTGTTTCCCAGATTTTCCACACCAACCAGAGGCTCATATTCAACCCCACAGCCTACAAGACAGCCAGGGGCCTTTGGCCACATGTACTAATGATGAGAATCGCTAGACTGTAAGCTGCAAAAGGGCAAGGATGGTGTTTTGTTCCCCGCTACCCCCTGCACCTGAGGCCCAGCGAGGATTGCTGCTCGGATGAAGGAGAGCGAGTGTTCATGGAGCTCTTTGCAGAAGCCACGGGAAGCCCTTCCTGCGCCTTCTCAGGTTTAGTTCTCAGACAGCCCCCCTTGCCAGATGAGGAAAGAGGCTAAGAAAGGAGAATAAACTTGTCCAGAATCGGTGGTGAGGCTGGGATTTGAACCCCATCCTGTTGGACTCAACACTTCCTCTGAAAAGATGGGAAAACGGAGCTGCCTACTTCTGGCTTCGGGAACTGGCAGAGAGGAGCAGAGCTGGGCCAGATGCGTCACCTCCTGAGCTCTGCTGCACCCAAGGGTTTCCAGGGTCCTCTTCCTCCATTTGGCTCTTTTCTTCTCTGGACTCTCCCGCCTTCAAGGATTGGACTCCTTGCAGGGAGCACAGAGCAGAGAACAGAGGAGGCCCATCTGAGGAGAGTGTGCTGGAGCAGATGGGGCACACAGAGAGCCCCCAAATCTCAGCCTCACCTGGAGAGCAGCTCCCTGCAAGCTGAGCCTCTGTGTGCCCAGAAGTGACATAGGCATTCAGGAAAGGGACTGAGGGAGGAAAGAAGAAGCCATTCCTTTTCCCAGGGGCGCCTGCCCTGGGTTCCTGAGGGAGGCTCGGTGTTTACATCTGCAAAGGCCAATCGCAAACACGCCAGAGTGCAATGCCCTCCCTCAGACCCAGGGCCATCCTCAGAGCAGCTGGGAGGCAGCCTGTCCACCCCTACTGCAGGCAGGTCGCCCAGGTAGCCTCCTCTTAGAGCTCTGAATTCCGGAGCATCAAATAGAAATGTGAAAAACAGGCTGGGCACGGTGGCTCACACCATTAATGCCAGCACTTTGGGAGGCTGAGGTGGGCAGATCATTTGAGATTAGAAGTTTGAGACCAACCTGGCCAACACAGTGAGACCCTGCCTCTACTAAAAATACAAATAAATAAGCCAGGCATGGTGGTCCACACAGGCAGACCCAGTTACCGGGAGGATGAGGCAGGAGAATCACTTGCATTCAGGAGATGAAACTTGCGGTGAGCCGAGATCATGCCGCTGCACTCCAGCCTGGGCGACAGAGTGAGACTCTGTCAAAAAAAAAAAAAAAGAATGAGAGAGAAAATAAATGCGATAAAATGTTAGCAATGGGTGAATGTAGGTGAAGAGTATGTGGCAGGGTATTTTTATTCTTGCAAATTTTGTGTAGGTTTGAAGTTATCTCAGAATAGCAAATGTAAGAATGATTCCTGCAGACACACGAGTGATTTGAGCTGTTCACAGGGCTCAGGCAGGAAGCAGATCTCTCGCCCTTGCTCTAATCCAGGTCACTTAGTCCAGTCCCTGAAAGCAGTGGATGGACAACCATGCCACCCTCTTTCTTCAAATACGCCTTGGTTTGTATCCTGCCCTTTTTGTGTAGCATTAGATCATGAGCATTTTCCTGTGCTATAAATATCCTCTCAAACATGTCGTTTCTTGTGGCTCCCTAGTGTTCTACCCACGATTTCCTCGGTTGCTCCGCCTTGGTGGAATTCAGCGATTCTTCTGCCTTTTCACCATTGTAAGTGATGCTTTGATGAACAGCTTTGTAGGTTCATCTGTGCTGCACCTCTGAACAGTCTCTTCTGAAAGA
This sequence comes from Trachypithecus francoisi, assembly GCF_009764315.1. Classification (NCBI taxonomy): domain Eukaryota; kingdom Metazoa; phylum Chordata; class Mammalia; order Primates; family Cercopithecidae; genus Trachypithecus; species Trachypithecus francoisi. Next base: position 49,235 of record NW_022680759.1, read on the forward strand.
GTCTAAGGAAGGAGACGGGCATGGACCACTGACTTTTGAAAGCATTCTGTGGGTCCTGCCGTGCCGCCTTCCAGCATCACAAAGGTGGTCCCAGTGAACAACACACCAGCACAGGGCCCCACTCCACGGTGCCCCAGCAAGGCCAGTGTCCCTATACAGCAAAATTAAACCATTTGCCAACTCAAGGCACTCCAGATGGATCTCTCTGTTCTCTTTGATGACTGCTGTGTCCATTTTTGTTTCCTTCAGTGCATGAAGACTGTGCATTGTCCCGGGACTGTCAGGGTGGTTTTCTTACCAACGTGTGGTGGTTGTGAGGGTTCAATTGAGTCGATGCCTGCAAAGTGCTGGCCCAGCGCAGGAAAAGCACCCAGTGCTTGCTGGCTGTTTGCCATGCCACTGCCCGGGTCACAGGCTGGGTCTGCTGCTCGCTGTCAGTGCCACTGTAGCCAGGCTGCTCACCTCACTGAACCTCAGTTTCCTTCTCTGTGAAAGGGGAGCACCTTCCTCACACGGCTGTGGCGGAGTGAAGGCAGGTAAAGCACTTAGGAGGGCGCCCTCCAAGCTTGGCGCTATGCAAATGCTACTGGGATTTGCATGGGAAGGAAATTGACCCTTTGTCTTATTTATTGCCCATAGTTTCCTTCCGGAATCCGAAAGTGGAGTGTGGTGTGGCTGGCAGAGCAGACTGCCCAAGGGAGCCAGGAGGAGGGGAGGAGGGAAGGGGTGGGGGCTGTCTCCTCCAAGGCTGCTGTAATGCTGATCTAGAGAAGACCTCCAGAGTGGGGCATGTCCCACACTCAGCTGGCCCTGCTCCTGCCACCAGGCCTGGCACACATCGGGTGTTCCCTAAGCCACGTCGAGGAAGGAATGTCTAACTCTTGAAAATAGTCTAGAGCCATAAAGATAGTCCTGGTTGGACCCAGACCAAACCTCAAATTGGTCCCAAGGAAGATTTCACAACTTCCTTTGAGAGATGCCTCTTAGTGTCGCCCGACACGGGTCAGGAAGTCCTTCTTGAGAGCTAACCTCAATCCTTCCTGCTTGCCCTCCTCATGCTCGGGAGAGGAGGCAGCAAGGAGGGAGGGACAGGTGGGCCTCTCACCTCAGAGCCCAGATGAGGTCCCGAGAAGCTGAGGCTGGGCCCTGACTCAGCTTCAGCCCACACTATTTCCATTCCCTTCCTGTGACTCAACAGGGGAGGGGCCCTGGGGCCACTCACCTCTGTCTTCTCAACCTGCAACTCCCCCCACCCCTTCCTGGATTCCTGTGACGCAGGAATCCCTCTGGTCTGTGTGGAGGAACCCAGAGCAACTTGAGCCAGAAGTGGATGTCCAAGACGGCATGAGTCACCCCTCAAAATCAGGACCAGTGACGGCTTGAAGAGGCCACATGGTCTCCGGCAGCGTGGCCACTTCTCACTTCTCTGGGAAAGTGGCCTGGAACTCGCATGGCATTTGGGCCCAGCCTCTGCCTCTGACCTGCACTGCCCACGGTGTCACTCGCTTCCAGGGTGACCCTCGTCCTGGCATTCAGACAGCTCCACCCACTGCTTCACACAAACCTCTTCCACCCTGGTTCAAACATTAACCAGCTGTGTGACTTTTTAGAAGCCCTTCCCATGTTTAAAGACCAAGCTGGGAGGATGCTGCACTGCTGCCATCATGGTTCTCACTGAACCGTCACAGGAAAAGTCATTTCTTGCACCATGGCTGTGTGCAGAACAGGCTTCCCACGGTTGAGTCCCCCAGCCTCCCAGAGACACTGCCAGTGAAATGCCATTAGCCTTAAGCATGGTTCTTGGTACCCAGCCCTGGTAAAACCACGTGTCTCAGGCCTTCTGAACCACAGTGCCCAGAGCTCTGGCTGGGTTTTGTCCAGGGGACAAGACTGGCCAACCCCTGGCTGAGCTGGAAGAAAAGCTCCCTCAGTTGGCAGGGACCTGCCCCAGTTGCAATTTGGACTAAGTAAATGCTGACAGGAGCAGCCTGCATGCCAGGCCAGGAGGGACAGAGGCAAACTCTGTACCCTCGGAGAGCTTAGAAGCTAGGATTGGAAAGCATGGGAAAGGGTCAGACAACCAAGAGAAACAAGTGCTGTTGTCCATCAAAAGTAAACTTACTGCATTCTATAAACTAAAAACAAACAAATGTTATCCTGCATTGCATAGCAAAGGAAAAGACCAAATGACTCTGCCATGCAACAACTTAGATCAATCTCGCAGATAAAGTTGGACGAAAGAATCCAGATGCAAAAGAGCATGTACAGTATGGAATTCAAAAACAGGCAAAAGTCATCTATGGAGACAGAAGTCAGGGTGGTGGTTTCCTGGTGGGGCTGGTGGAGGATGGGGTTATTGACGGGAAGGAGGCACCAGGGAGCTTTCTGGGGTCCTGGAAATGTTCCATGTCTTCATCTGGGGTGTGATGACGGGGTGGACACGTTTGTTAAAAGGCATTGAGTTGCACACCAACATTTGTGTGCTTTGCTGTAAATTTTGCCTCCATTTTAAGAAGAAGAGGAGGGAAGAAGAACCCGTGTGCTTTGCTGTAAATTTTGCCTCCATTTTAAGAAGAAGAGGAGGGAAGAAGAACTCGTGGGGAGACCAGCGGGGATCCCCTGCTGCTGACTTGTGGGCATTGCCTTCGTGCCTTATGATTGTCAGGCCATTAAGGCCTCCTGGCAGCCTGGTAGACCTAGAAGTATCTATGCCAATAAGACACAGATTGTTGGCTCCACCCCCAGTTTCGGAGTCAGGAGGTCTCGTGGGGGGCCCTGGAATTAGCATTTCCAACAAGCCTGCAGGCCATGCTGAAGCTCTGGCCCAGGAACTGTGCTTTAGAAGAGACAGTAGAATATGGTACTGGCTACAGCATGTGTTGTGAGATCCCTCCAAGCTGGGAAGGACCCAGGTAAGTTCACAGAGGAGGTGCCCTTGAAAAATCAATAAGATCTGAAAATGCCCAGACAAGCAGGGACTGCTGGTTCCAGGGAAGGAAGTTAGTGTAAGGCAAAGCAGAGAGGCTGGGAAGTGTGGCGAACAGCATTCCAGGCCTCAGGAGGGCAGGGCTGGCAGACAGATGTCTGAGTCCGTTTTGTGCTGCTATAACAGAATACCTGAGACTGGATCATTTATAATAATCAGACATTTATGCGGCTCATAGTTCTGGAGGCTGGCAAGCCCAAAGTATGGTGCTGGCCTGAGTCCAGCATTTGGTGAGGGCCTTCTTGCTGCCTCATCCCATGGTGGAAATCAGAAGGGTGAGAGACCAAACTCACAGTCTCAAGGCCTTTTATAATCAGCATTAATCCAGGCGTGACGGTGGGCACTTCATAACCTAAACACCTCCTATTAGGCCCCTGCTCCCAATACCATTCATTGCACTGGGGATTAAGTGTTGAATACATGCCTTTTGGGGGACACATTCAACCCACAGAAAGTGGACATCGAGGCTTCTGCTTAGGAGGTTTTGTTCTGCAAGATAAAGCTTGAAAATAGGAGGAAGCTCCAGAAAAATGGCCCTCCCCCACCCCCACTATGGGATTATGTTCCAAAGTCAGAAAGTGAGGCACAAACCACGTGTGGTCATTTACCTGTGATAGCCTGTGATTAGCCTATGAAGGTAGATAGCCTAGCTCAGGGCTAAAGGGCTAGAGCAGATGCTGAGTTCACTGGCTGAGAGCCAGGTAAAGCCATCCATGTGCACTAAGCGCTTATATTGGATGACAAACCTGGACGAACAGCCCTCTAGCCCTTCCCTGTAACAAGCAGGAACGGGCAAAAGGGCAGAGGTGCAGCACAGCTGGGTCTAATGTGGGAAGCAAGATGGGGCAGGGCCAGGAAAGAGGCCTGCAGCTGTTAGTAGACAAGCAGGTAACAAACCCATTACAGTGGAGGTGTGCTGCTGACCGCCTTTCCTGAAAGCTCATGGGCCGCCTTCACAGCACTTTCTCGGCTGTTTTTTCAGTGTAATCTTACAGCTATTCTGTCAAAACACCATGTTAAACACTAGTTGAAAAGTCACTGTGTAGAATTACCATATAATCTAGTAATTCCACTTTTGGGTACATACCAAAAAAAACACAAAAAATAATTGAGATCAGGGTCTTCAACAGATATTTGTTAACCCACGTTTATAGCAGCATTCTTTACAACAACCAAAAGGTGGAAGCCACCGAAATAACCATTGCTAAACAAAATGTGGTCTATGCGCACAATGAAATGTTATTCAGTCTTACAAAGGAATGAAATTCTGGCAGATGCTACAATATGGAAGAACGTGAGAATGTAATATTCTGGGAAAAAAGCCAGCCACGAAAAGACAAACTCTATATGATTCCACTTATATGAGCTAAGGAAAGGAGAATGAGGAGTTACTGTTCATTGGAGACCGAGTTTCAATTTGAGGAAGACGAAAAAGTTCTTGAGATGGACGGTGGTAATGGTTGCACAACAATGTGAATGTGTTAAATGCCACTGAACTGTACACTTCACAGTGGTCAAGACGGTAAGTTTTAGGTGGACAAAAAGAACATGCTGTGTTTGGCGAGGTGCAGTGGTTCATTCCCCAGATTGTTGGCCCCACCCCCAGTTTCTGAGTCAGGAGGTCTAGGGGAGCCCTGGAATTAGCATTTCTAACAAGATTGCATACCAAGCTGAAGCTCTGGCCTAGGAACTGTGCTTTATAAGAGACAGTAGAACGTGGTACTGGCTACAGTACTGTGAGATCCCTCCAAACTGGGAAGGACCCAGGTAAGGATTACATGCCTGTAATCCCAGCACTTTGGGAGGCCAAGACGGGCAGATCACTTGAGGTCAGGAGTTCGAGAGCAGACTGACCACCGTGGTGAAACCTCGTCTATACTAAAAATACAAAAATTAGCTGGATGTGGTTGTGCATGCCTGTAGTCCCAGCTACACAGGAGGCTGAGGTGGGAGAATTGCTTCAACCCGGGAGGAGGAGATTGCAGTGAGCTGAGATTGTGCCATTGCACTCCAGCCTGGGCGAAGAGTGAGACTCTGCCTCAGGGAAAAAAAAAAAAAAAAGAACATGTTATGTTTGTATTTAGGATCTAGGTTTAGCTACGTCTAACAACAGTGGCTTTAACAAGACAGAGGTTCATTTCTCCAGCACACAGTCTAGGGGTGGCAGGCCAGGGCTGTGGTGGCAACTCTGCTCCATGCAGCCATTCAGGGATCCACCCTCCTCTCTCTCATCCCTAGGGTGTTTCTCTCGTCCATGTAGCTCAAGACAGTGCACCATCACGTCCACATCCTAAACAGCAGGGTTAAGAAAAAATGGAAAAGGGGTTGCCTCCCGCTTAATTTTTTTTTTTTAAGAGACTGGGTCTCACTTTGTCACCCAGGCTGCAGTGCAGTGGCACCATCATAGCTCACTGCAGCCTAACCTGGGCTCTAGGAATCCTCCCACCTCAGCTTCCTGAGTAGCTGGGACTATAGCCACATGCCACCATGTCCAGCTGAATTTTTTTTTTTTTTTTTTTTGTATTTTTCGTAGAGATGGGTTCTCACTATGTTGCCCAGGGAGGCCTTGAACTCCTGGCCTCAAGAGATTCTCCCACCTCGGCCTCCCATAGCTCTGGGATTACAGGCATGAGCCACTGTGCGCAGCCAGCTCCCACCTCCCTTGAAGCACTGTCATTTGGGGCCTCTGTTCTAGAAGGGGGTGCAGTTGCTGCTTGGTGTGTTGTCCATCCCCTCCACAGGATGGCAGCTGCATTTAATCTCTGGTGGCCGCCACGGAGGTGCTCTTCTCAGGTCGGCCTTCAAGAGAGAAGACTCTGCAAGAAGTGCAGTCAGCGGACAGCCTCTAGCTACTTGGGGATCCTCCGCCACATTCAATTCATCCTGCCCAACCTGGGACCCCACTACTGGCCATCTTTGCTCCAGAGACCCCCTGGGGCCAGCTGAGGCTCCCCCGCCCAGCTCTCCAGTGGCCCCTCTCCTTCACAAGCATTGTGCTTGGTGCGCTCCAGGCTCTCCCTGACTGCTCTGCCCCTCGCCCCTTTCTCCTTTACAGCTCCTTCTCCTAACACAGTTCTTGCATTTCTAACTCCAATCTGTTGTCTACTTCCCAGGCGACCTGAACTGACACTTTTGCCCCAGGTCATACCCCCAGCACACAGATGAGTGCCTACCACATAGTAGGTGCTCAACAGAATTTCCAAGTGAGCACAGAAAACACAGTGGGCAGTCAATACATGTGTGTTGAACTCAGCAAATTGCAAAGCAGCTGGGAAACAGCCGTTGCCGGCTCCCCTGAGCGTGGCGCTCCTGCAGCCTGTGTCAGCTGCGGTGCTTTGCCAATGCGAACAGGAGTGGAGAGTTAGACCCAGGCCCACTCCAGCTGCTGGGCCCCTTGCTCAATGCAGCCCCTTCCTGCCACCTGCAGAGTGGGGTCTTCCTGAGCCCACAGAGGGCACAGAAGGAAACCTCTGCTCCCGGCCATGCAGGCCTCCCTGGCATGGGCACCCTGAGAGTCCCGGTCCCAGGAGCCAGGAATAACAAGGAGGCTGCCAGGGCCAGGCCCCTGGGACTCTGGCTGAGGGCAGAGCATGCCTCCCTGGTTTGCTGGGCAGGAGGCTGATTGGGCTAAATGGGCTTTGTTGATGGTGACCCTTTGTTCCTCCATGGCGGCCCTGTCTGAGGAGTGTTTTGGAGGCTGTTCATTCTCCCTGCTTCCCCTACTGCCGCCCCAGAGACAAGGAGAGCAGCCTCCCAGCGGCCTGCTGGTTTGTAAAAGAGTCAGGTGTGGGAGGTTGCATCTCGTGCTCCTCTGGACTCATGGTCTGCAAGGATGTGTGACAAGTGTGGCTGTAGGTCGATGAGCTGTGTGTGGCTGGTAACGAGCAGTGGATGAGCCAGCGGGAGCAGCAGGTGGCCCGGGCCCCAGGGATGAACATGGGGGAGCCGGGTCTGATGTAGGCAGGAAGGAGACATCAGCAGCAGCAGCCCTGGGGCATCGGGGCACGGGGTACGGGGGTGGGGGCAGAGACAAGCCAGAGATGCCTGGATGATCCATTCTGCTGAAATAACAACCTTGAATCCAGGGCTGGGCCTGGCTGTGGCTTGGCCTGGCCAGGGCTGGTGAGCAGCAGGTGTGCTGACTGCAGTTGAGAAGCCATCAGTGTCAGACCAGAGTCCCCGGGCTCTGCACCTGAGGCTGCTGCGAGAGGAGAGCGATAGGGGCTCAGGCATGTCGAGGAGGTAGGTGGGCACGTGGAGGTGGGGCTCCAGGAAGGGGACATGAACACAGCAGGCCTTGGAGCTTCCTCCTTCAGGGGCAGGGGCAGGAGGACGTCCACCTGGCTTCACCACGAAGGGCCTGAGAGCATGGCATGGCGGGAGAAGCAGATCTGGAGAGAAGGCCGGCTAGTCTGCGTAGGGAGGGGGAGGAACGGGTTGAAGAGGAAGAATTCCTGACGCAAACTCTGGAAGGGAAAGAATGATAAATCCAATTACACAAACATGAGCAACTTCCAAAGACCAATTACAAAAACAATCACAAAGTCCCCACCAACATGGCTGAAAGTAAAACAATCAGCAGAGAAGAAATATTTGTCACCTGCAGACCATGACAGACAGAGGATTTTATTTTAAAGCACGCTACAAATCACTAAGAAAAAAGCCCCAAAGAAACAGCAATCTGGAAAAGGACACAAAGAGGGAACGTGCAGAAGAGGAAGTGCCAGCAGCTGCCAAACCCACGGTCCACAAAATCCTGGATCAAATGGGCAGGAGACGACATGACAAGGTGCCACTCTCTGCCCATCGGTTTGGCACAGATTTAAAAACAAGGACCCGGTATTGCCAAGGGAAAGAGCCCTGTGGGTGAGGGCATCAGTTGGACAATGCCTATCAACTTCTAGAATAATCATGTGTGCTTCCTTTTGATCCAAGAATCCCGCTGGAGTGGATTATTCCTGTAGAAATGTTTGCTCAGGTGTGCGAAGATACCTGCATAAGACTTTTCATCTCAGCATTGTGTGTGATGCTGATGCCACAGCATAGTGCCAAGATACCTTATGGAGAGGACCCGGAAGGCCTGGCCAAGGTTGGGGGCCGTGGTGCTGTGGTCCCTGCCTAGAGGACGCCTGGCTGGTGCAGGGCAAGAGGGAGGTGGTCCTGGAGGCAGCATTGCCTTGATCTAACCACAGGAGCGCACTGGACAGGGGTACTGTGCATGTGGGATCGGGGTCCCCCAGTCCCCACATGCCCCCTCGTGCCCAGCAGCATTGAGCAGGTGTCTTAGCCATTCTGACCTCCATATCCGATATCCTCTGTGAAATGGGGTGTGACAGAACTCCCTCTTGGACTCCTGAGATCCTGGCATGTGTAGCGCTGTGTCAGGTGCAGTTCTAGGCCCTCTACCTTCACTGGGCTTAGGTAGCCTCCTACCAAAGGAGCATGAGAAGACACAAAGAAGCCAAGCAATTGCATGAGGTCACACAGCTGCCCAGTGGCCGCAGAGGACACAGCTGGTGTCCCATCCATCAGTCACCAACCCACCCCATGCAGGATTCGCCTCTTCACGTCTGGGACACCCGAGCAGGATCCTTGGGCTGCTTCTCCCAGCTGCAAGGACGGGCAGGCGCCACAGCTGGAGGCCTGGAGAGTCCCTGCCCCGGGAGAGGGTCTCAGCCAACAGTGGCTGTGGGGGTGGTGGACAGCTACTCCAGCCCCTTGCTTCTCAGTGGGGCAACCTCTGGGGCCTGCTCCACACTGTCTCCTAGGGCTCCCCGCAGCATGGAGCCTGGCGCTTCACTGGTAACTGCCTTGATAACGCATACTTTACTCACTTCTTCCCTTCCCTGCCTCTCATGCCCTCCCCTGGGGCTTCCTGCATCTCCTAAACCAAGCACTTGCTCTGGAATCCTTGTCCTGGTGTCTGACTCTGAGCCGTCGCCGGAGACAGTGACAAAGCCAGAGTTGGGCCAGAAAGTCGGGTTCCAGAACCTACTTTTTAAAAGTTTTTTGTTTTTGTTTTGATTTGTTTTGTTAAATAAAGAGGCAACGGGATCTTGCTTCGCTCTGTCATTCAGGCTGGGGTGCAGGGGGCAGGCAGCCTCGAACTCCTGGGCTCAAGCCATCCTCCTGCCTCAGCCTCTCCAAGCGCTGGGACTGCAGGTGTGACCCACTGCAGAATCTGTTCAGTGGGGCGGCTGGACTGGTTTCGACCCACTGGACTGGTTTGCAAAACTCCCTACCTGGCACAGTCTCTGGACATTTTCCTAGATTGTGACAAGGGGCTGCTGCCAGAGGAGAGTGAGGGACCCTTAACCCCCTGTGCCCCTCTGTCCCTGGGTCAGAGCCTGAAATTTATCGCACCCACCAACCCCAGGGACAAAGTCCTCTGCACAGGGCAGGCAGCCAGCCCCTGGACCAAGGCCTCAGGAAGGTAAAGAAGCTGGGTCCCGGCCGGGCGCGGTGGCTCAAGCCTGTAATCCCAGCACTTTGGGAGGCCGAGACGGGCGGATCACGAGGTCAGGAGATCGAGACCATCCTGGCTAACACGGTGAAACCCCGTCTCTACTAAAAAATACAAAAAACTAGCCGGGCGAGGTGGCGGGCGCCTGTAGTCCCAGCTACTCGGAGGCTGAGGCAGGAGAATGGCGTAAACCCGGGAGGCGGAGCTTGCAGTGAGCTGAGATCCGGCCACTGCACTCCAGCCTGGGCGACAGAGCCAGACTCCGGCTCAAAAAAAAAAAAAAGAAGAAGCTGGGTCCCCCCGTGCTCATCACTTGACTTCGGTCCGGGGCAAGCGGTCCAGGGCTCCTCCCACCTAAACTGGTTCCTCCCAGCCCCATCTAGAGCCTGGGGGGGCGGGGGGGGGAGGGCAGAGGAGCCTAGTGCTTAGGTCAGCGGCGCCACCTGCTGGTAACTATCAGGAGGTGCTGGCACCTGGTTCTCTGCTGGATGCCAGGCATCCACTCTGGAGTATCCAGGGCTGTCACCCAGGAGGGCTGTCTCGCAGGAGGGCTCTCACCCAGGGAGGCTGTCACCCAGAGAGGCTGTCACCCAGGAGGGCTGTTACTCAGAAGGGCTATCACCTAGGGGGCTGTTTCAGGAAAGCTGTCATCCAGCCGGGCTTTCACCCAGGGCTGTCATCCAGGGGGTCTGTTACCCGGGACTGTCACCCAGGAGGCATGTCACCCAAGAGGGCTGTCTGCCATTTGGGTTGTCACCCAGCAAGGGCTGCCACCCAGGGCTGTTAACCAGGAGGGTTGTCACCCAAGGCTGTCACCTCTGGCTGTCACTCAGGAGGGCTGTCACCCAGGAGGAGCGGCTGCCCACCCACAGGTGCCTAAGGGCCTTTAGATAAGGTCTGCTTCAAGCTGCTGGGGAGTGCTTCAAGCTGCTACGCCAGTCATCACACAGTATTACAAAGGGGGTTTAACACAACAGAAGTTTATCCTGTCAAGCCAGAGTCCAGGATCGAGGGGTCGGCAGGTTCTGCCCCTCCTGGCCCCTTCCCTGGCTTCTGCTGGTGCCTGGAAGCCCTCAGTGTTCCTGGGCTCTGGATGCAAACTCTGCCTCCGTCTTCACGTGGTCTTCCTTCCTATGTCTCTGTCCAAATATCTCCTGCCTTATAATGATACCAGTCACTGGGTTAGAGCCCTCCCTAATCCAGCAAGACCTCATCTTTCCTTGATCACATCTGTGAAGACCCCATTTCCAAATCAGGTCACGTTCACAGGTGCTGGATGGACATGACTTTTGGGGAGGTCGCTACTGAACTCAGTACAGAGGTCAGTTCAAACACAGCCCCCTCCCCTCAAAAAAAAAAAAAAGGAAAATTTCCCACCAGAATGCAGGTTTACAGCTTACGCTAGAAAATCAGAGCTGCCTAATCAATCAGTGTAATCCATTGCATTACAAGAATGAAGGGAGAAACATGATTTTTTTTCTCTCTTTTTTTGAGACAGGGTCTCCTTCTGTCACCCAGGCTGGAGTGCAGTAGTGCGATCTCAGCTTGCTGCCACCTCCACCTCCTGAGCTCAAGATCCTCCCACCTCAGCCTCTTGAGTAGCTGACACTACAGGCATATACCACACCACCATGGCTGGCTAATTTTTGTATTTTTTGTAGAGACAGGGTCTCCATGTTGCCCAGGCTGGTCTCTAACTCCTGGGCTCAAGTTATCTGCCTATCTTGACCTCCCAAAGTGCTGGGATTACCGGTGTGAGCCACCACACCCAATTGATAAAGCACATTTATTAGTTTATAGTTTATACTTTAAAACAAAGATGATAACAGCCCTTTCCCAAAACAAACGTCCTTCTCTCCTGGGGACTAGACTGCCTTTGTAAGACTAACAAATTAGCCACAAGATTAGAAGTTATGGTTTAGGACTCATGCAGCTGGAGGCTACAAGATTCTGCCCTTCCCCAAATTGCTCCTGGGAATTACATCCCTATTGTAAAACCTAAGATCAGTGCTTGAGAGGTTTGCACTTGATGGATCAGCTGGCACCACCCAGATTGATAAACTGACTCATTTGATTTTATGGCTCTTACCCAGGAACTGACTCAGCTCAAGAAGACAGCTTCGACTCCCTGTGATTTCATGTCTGACCCAAGCAATCAGCGCTCCCCACTCACTGGCCTTCCCCACCACCTACCAAATTATCCTTCCAAACTCTGATCTCCAAATGCTGATGGATCATGCAAATGGAGACTGATTGGAGTATAACTCTGGTCTCTCCTACAGCCAGCTCTGCATGAATTACTCTTTCTCTATTGCAATTCCCCTGTCTCAATAAATTGGCTCTGTTGAGGCCACGGGCAAGGTGAACCTGTTTGGCAGTTACAGGGGTACCCCTGCTTTCCTGGGGTGTCCACCACAGAGTGTGGAACACAGGTGTGTGGGCCTTTCTGGCTGCTACCTGTGGTTTGGCCAAGCCCTGCCTCCCCCATGTCCCCCTGGGCTCCATCCTGTCTCCACTTGCATTTAGGGGTGGCTGCTGCTCTGGGAACATTAGAATCCAGAAGAGAGATGGAGCCACATTAGTTTTTTTCAGGCATCTTTCTAAATGTTTGTATCCAGTGAATCTCCCTTACTCACTGTGGCATTGCCTTTCTAAGCAATTACCTCTGTGCCTGCTGCTAAAGAACTTCTTACAGCAGCCCTGGGCACTACCATGGGCATTAGGTCCTGTGTTTGATGTGCTTTTGTGATTTTACTTTGTTAGAACCAAATACTTACATGATGGGTTTGGGAATCTCTCTTCTTTTACCTCCCGATCCAATAAGAAATTCAGGAAACCAGTTTGTGACAAACTGCATCTGGCCACTAAGGGAGCCACTGGATGACCCCAACACATTCACACCAGTGTATGAAAACTTGCCTGCATTTTGGAGAAGATAAATGGGCTTTCCCTCTTCAGATGCTTGAAGGGAGCGCTTTGAGCCGAGTAGAACGTGACCTCCCTCCAGCCCCGGGGCCCTCGGTGGACCTGGGGGGCCGGGCAGGCACTGGAACCTCCCTGGATGTTCCCTCCTGCACCAGCACCACTGCAACATAGAGACCCAAGTGTGATTTATTTTGGCTTGGTGTGTATCCTTTTCATTGTGTAAAACTGCTGTTCTTTTGACAGTTCAGAAGACTGTTTTATTTACTATAACTTTGAAAACAAAAATTGTAAAAAAACATTCCCATGACTGTGCTGTAGTTGGAGACTTTATTACCAACATATTTACACCTTCCTTTCCCCTCTCATTTTCAGGAGCTGTTTCAGGACTCCTCCTGCTCCCCTAATAACTTGAGTCTTTCTTATGTCATAATAAAGCTACATTTTCTTCTGAAAACTGGCAGATTCTCCCTTCCTAACACAGACAACCGAGGAGAGGGTGGCAGGAGGGAGAAGAGCAGCCAGGGCACACCGGCCTGCATGGGGGCGTCCCTGGTCGGAGTCAGTGGCCAGAGCTGCAGCCTGCCTTTGTGCCCAAAGTCTTGTCTGGGTGTCAGGAAAGCCACGCACTCACATTTCACCCCTTTCCGTGACCGGCTCGCTGTTCGATGACCCTCGTTCCTTCTTTTTTGAGCAGGAAGGTGTCATCTAGGACTCTGTCCTTGGGTGTACACAAAAGTCATCTGAGGCCCTTGACGTACAGGAATCCTTGCCAACCTTGGATTGCAAGACCCAGGCTATGATAGCAATGTGCATTTTGTAGCAAGCTCCCTGCTTGATTGGAGAGTCATAAATAGAAAGAAATACTATAATCAGTGGAAAGAAGATGTGCACAGCTATTCAAGAGCATGATTCTGTGACATGATCACGAGGTGGGGGTGGACCTCTATGACATCCTCTCCCAGCAGCCCTACATACTTCCTCAGTGGGTCAGGAGTCTCCTACTTGGCCTCATCTTTGATTCTGAAGCCTCTGAGTTCTGAGTAGTTCTTCCCCCTCCTTTTTCAGATGACTCTGTGGCAAACCTTTGTTTGATTCTCTTTGCATGAAAACACCAAGAACACCAGAGAACACCCTGGGTTTCAGACTTAGCCCTGTCTCTTCATATTAAATAGAACTACTGTTGTGTTCCCCTGGGGGAAGCTTCACTCTGCCTGGGTCCTCAGACCTTTCAACCAGCGAAACTCCATTTCTCCAGGACAGGCATAGGAAAACTCTATGACTGAGAGGTTCCGTGCAATACTGCACATCGTCCACTTTTACACCCTCACTTTCAGAACTACACCTGCTGGCTTTCGGAGTGTCAGCACCATATGCTGGTTTCCAGTGGAAAGCATAACATTTATCTTGTAAAACAAACCACCACTTCAGGGTAACTGAGCGATCCTAAGCCCAGTTGCTTCCGAGTGGCGGCTGACATAGTGAGAACAGTTAGTTCCCTGATCAGGGGCCATGGCTCCATGTCCCTCACTGTGAATAGGGTACCCTGGTCACAAGCAATGCCCTGTGGGCTGCTGTGATGGCAACAGGCAGGGCCAGCGAGTCTGTGTCCAAGTAGGGGCTCCCTGCAGTGAAGGCCGATCTCAGCCCTCTCCACAGTGCGGACAGCCTGCCCACAGGTGGCCAACCGGTCCTCCTGGGAAACAGTGCCAGCCCAGGGATCGACCAAGTCTCTCATCAGCAGATGGGGCACTTGGCAGTGGTGTCGGCCCGGTCAGCCTGGTCAGGGCACGAGCAGGATGCTGAGTCTCTTAAGTCTCATTCCTGTCTGATGGCCACTTTGTGGGCCCATCCAGCAAGCATGGTGGCCAGGGAAAGGAGCTGACTCCATCCACCTGGCGTGCCGTTTTCCCCACCTCAGGATCAAGAGCATCCTCTGCAGGGATTCTCTTTGGTGGGAACATGGGAATGTAGATGAAACTATCTTCACAGTGTGAGCTGCTGAGGCAATGACTGCAGGGCGCCCCCGCCCTCTGGGAAGCCGAGCTGGAAGGCGCTTGGCAGTGGTGCCTGCTGTGGCTGCAACAGGGGCTAGGCTGCAGGACAAGGCTTCCAGGAGGGGGGTGGTGCGGCAGGCAGGGCTGCGAAGCCTCCAGGTGCCATGTTGGCATAGTGGACTAGGGCACTTGGGGCGCTATTGGGCCAGGCTACGGGGTGCAGACTGCCTGCACTGCAGCAATGAGGCCGGGAAGAGGCAGCAGTGTTCACAGCTGTTGACCCCCTTGAGCCAGCCCCCAACATCCTCATCACTGCACGGGCTCAGCGTCTCTGGCCTGGCTTACCCAGGTTCTCTGATGTGAATCCTTACAGCATCAGGGCTTGCAGTGCCCTGGTCCCCTGCGTGGTCACCTGGAGGCCTGCGGTGCCCCTCTCCTCCTAGGACTCGGGTTGAAGCCAGGTCCCACTGAGCCTGGGACTTGGGCCCTGGAGGAGGGACTCTGACCCACAGGTGGGGTCAGGGGCCCCAGGGCATGCTGCTGGCTGGCTGGGGTTGTGGGAACCCCATGCTCAGCCTTCCCTCCTGAGGCCTTGATGGGACCAAGTCCCCCATTGAATGGGATTTCTCAAGGCCCACAAGCCAAAAATATAAAATAAAAATAAAATAGCAATAAAAACCAAGGTCCAGCAGCCATCTGGGGCTGTAAGGCAGCTGGGCGGGTACTGCCTGGGCTCCTTCCATTCCAAGGTCTTCTTCTACCGAGGGGAGTCACAGGCAGGTGCCACCTTGCTGCTGGGGTGTCTCTTGACCGGCCTCTTCTCTGTTCTAAGCCAGGGCAGGGCCTGGTGTCAGGGTCCCAGTGGGCTCGCTGGGTGGGGTCTGTCTTTTTGTTCCAAGGCTGTCCACAGATGATGGAGAAGTGACAGAGTCCCAGGAGCCATGCTCAAAATGGCAGCACAGGAAACATGGACTCCCGACATGCAGGTCTGTGTGGAGCTGTGGCATAGCGTTCCCGGACAAGTGTTTCCGTGTAATACAAAGCCTGACCTCACCGGGGGACAGGCTGCCCTCATCTTGAGCTTCTGGGCCCCTCAAAGAGTGGCTTGCTGCCCTGGGTTCTGGGGAAGCCCCCTTGTGCTGCTGGGCCTCAGCCTCGGTCTTAGGGATAGTCCTGTCCAGCCAGGCTGGGGGAGGACAAGGCTTTTGTCCCAGGAGGACTGATGGCATGAGCTCCTGGAGCTGAGCTGGTGGGGTGGGGAGGGCCAGTCTGTCCCCCTCACAGAGGGGCCCAGTGCCAGGGGTCACCCTCGAGGACCCTCACTCCATCTTAGCCGAAAAAAAGAAACAACATCTTCACCAAGCCCATCAGGTCCCTTCAGGGTGGGCCCCACAGACCTGGGCCTCTGGAGTCCTCGGGGTCCTTGTGTGGCCCCCTGGCCTGACACTGAGGATGATGCCCTTGCAGGCTGCTGATCCCAGGGCGAGGGCTGTGTGTAGCCTGGGGTGGGGGAGCTTTCAGAGCACCTTGCATGGGGGCCTGTCTCCACAGCAGGTGAGAAGTAAATGGCCACAGCTTCCCCTCTGCCCTCCAGTCCGTCCACCCCATGCCAGGGCTGGACCGATCACATACCAGGGCCAGACCGATCCCATGCCCAGCTGAACTCTTGGTGCTGGCTCTGCGTCAGGGCTTCCCCCATCCCCTCTGCCCAAATCCTCTCTGGGTCAGGGACACTGATTCTCTTGTCCCCCTGGCTTATTGTCCTGACACCCTTGGAGGGGCACTCAGGAGTGAGGGGCCCTTGCTGCTCTCTGAGGTTGCTTGGAGGTGGGGGTGGGGGCTTCCACAGCTGGGTCTGACTGCCCCAGTGCCCTTCAGGGCCCTTTGAGGGGGTGAGGGGGACAATGTGGAAAGTCGGGAAGGGGTGTTATGGGGTCCTGCCCACAACCCCTGTCTGTCCACACAGCATGTCCAGCACACACACACATGTGCTCAGCGCCTGCCCTGAGGACCGGCAGACCCATTTGAGTTTCTTAGAGTAGAGGAAGAAGAGGTGCAGGAGGAAGGCCAGGTAGGAAGGCTGGTGGGGCCTGGGCACTCCCCACCACTGACTGTCCCAGAGGGTGACTTGGGAGGGGACCCGGTGCTGGGGCTCACCTGGGGGTGGCAGGTCCCAGTGTTTCCTTGTGAGTTCCTTCATGGAGGTTTGAAGGTTCCTGAGGACTGCGTTGTCCTCCAGGGCCCAGCTCTGACAGAGTCGCTCCTGAAACTCCCAGACGGTGCTCCAGGAAAGCTTCATGAGGCGCTCTAGGGACAGGGCAGGCATCAGGCCAGGAGGATTCCCTGTGGGGGATCTGTGCCTGCACCCAATTTCAACCAGGCCCACCTCCCACTAGGTGGTGCCTGGTCCTTCTTGGCCACCCTGGGATCCAGCTGTGCACAGGAGGTGACAGCTGGGGAAGGCTAGGCAGGGAAGTGCTCACCACACTCCTGACTTTCATCTGGGTCATGTCGAGGGTGGACTCAGTATGATCATGCCTTGCCCAGCCCACCAGGCCAGACCCCCCTATCAGGACAGAGGAGAGAGTCATGGGGACAGTGGGAGGACACTTCCCTCAAGCCAGTTGGGATCTGTCCTGCGTGTTCCCTCCCCTGGTCACCCTTGGGCACACAGGACTTACCCCTGTGTATTTTGAATGATGCATGCTCCATGGCTGTCAGTACCCGCTCGCCCTCCAAGATAAACACATCCCACAGTTGCAGGGTGAGCCCGAAGGATTTCTGTGGGGACAGCAGGTATGGGAGGACCTTGCCTTTCCAGGCTGGGGCTGGTGGCCTGAGCAGGGCCCACTGGGGTTTCAGTCCCCTGGAGTCCTGGGGACCCCTCTCCATGGGATGAGACCCTCCCATAAGACTGAGTCAGACAAGGTCCTGTAGCTCCTCATGGGGGGGCTCATCTCAGCAGCGCTGCGGCTTCCGGAAGGAGGGACTTCCTGAGGATTTGGGGCTTCCTGGGGTCCTCCCAAGTCGGGTCCTGCCCTAGTCTTCCCACGAGGCTGGGCCTGAGTCCTGGCCTCTGCCATGGGATGCCCCTCTTGGGCAGGGCCTGGCTTGTGAGCCCTGCAGGAACCTGCCTGTGCCTCCTGCGACCTGGGGGTGAAACAGGTCCTCCTGGGGGAGCTGGACCCCTGGGCTGAGGGAGCCGGGCACTGCATCCCTGGGCTGGCGTCTCCCTGTGCCTCCTTACCCTACCAATGAAACACCAGAGGAGCCTCATCAACGTGGAACCCTCAGTGCACAGCCCTTCCTTGCCCTGAAGGGAGGAGCAGAGGTGCTCAGGGCCCCCTGGGCTACCCTGAAGTCCTCCCACTTTCAGTCCCCTCTGCAGACTCTTCTCCAAGCAGCAGAACCCAGGGCAGTGGCCAGGGATCCCCCAACCCCTGCCCCATACCCAGAAGCCCGATGGACACACTTCCTTCAGCCCTGCTCAGCCAGAGCTTGGCCCTGGTCCCAGTGCCTCTGCCTCCCTCAGGGCAGGAAAAAGAAACCCAACTCCGAACCCACGGAGAATCCCCATCCCAGGTCAGGCCATGGCTGGGACTTGGCCTCTTGTCAGCTCCATGAGGGACTCGAGCTGCCCCTGGCTCTTGGGACCCAGGGCCTCTGGGGAGGAGCAGAGGGTGTCGTCCACTCACCAGGTATCTCATGATCTTTGGGAAGGACTTGTGCAACACCTGCTCCTGGTGTGATAGGAGCCTCCAGAGCCAGGCAGTATTTGGGCTGTAGAATACTGAGAAGCCCCCAACCCATCACCCCATCAGAGTCCACTCCCAAGAGCTGGGTAGTGGCAGAGGACCCTGGGCCCTGAGGCCTCCCTGCCTCTATCTGGTGACCCCGTCACACGGTCTCAGCCCTGGGGAGGAGGGCCCTAGTTGGAGGTGGTGCCCAGTGGCATCCTGGGCTGAGGTGCCAGGAGAGCAGGCCTGCCTTTGATGCTTTGGGACAGGGCAGAGGCAGGCAGGTGCCAGTGGGGAGAACGGGGTGGGTGCTGGGGGCTATGTGGTCATCTCCTGGATGTGATGTCAGGCTGTGGGACATGGGATGCATGGGGGACATTACCCTCTGGGCTTCATCGGCCCATTCGTGGGCAGGGAGAGTGGCTGGCAGCGCAGCCAGCTGGGAGGCAAGAGGACACTCAGGGAGTTGAGCAGTGCCTGCACAAAGTTGGGACTGGCTTCAGGGAACAAAGGCCAGCCAGGGGGAAGTATCAATGACCTCTGCTATTGGAGGTGAAAGGCATCTGACTTGAGGTAAGAGGGTCCCTGTCCAGACCCAGGCTGCTGTGGGACCTCAGCAGGGACATCCTGGAGGCTCCAAACAAGCTGGGATGCAAGTAAGGCGCCTTGCCAGGAAGTCAGGATCGCCAGCCAGGGTGGCCGTCCCCTGGCGTGGCTGTGTAAGGCCCCAGGGGCAGCTGTCCACCTACCCTGCAGGGAGTGCCCCTCACCGACCAGCAGCTGGGCCAGCACCCAGAAAGCATCTTCCTCCAGCAGATACAGGAGGAGGATGGCAGTGACGTGGCTCAGGTCCCTGTGGTAGCCCACCTCCTGCAAGAGCCAGAGTCACCGTGGAAGGGTGTCACCTGGGAGGGCTGAGGCCACCTGGGAGGACTCATGTCACCAGAGATGGCAGAGGTCCTCAGGGACACCTGCCTCAAACCCCCGGGGATTTGGGGTGGGCATGAGGACTGAGCAGGTCACGTATGACTCAGCTGACAAGGATCCTGGGGGGACTCCTGCAGCGAGCATCTAAGCTCACAGGGCCCTAAAGGGCACAGGCAGGGATTGTTCATGCTCCCTCCCTTGGGCCAGGCTGGGGAGGCCTCTGTGCCAGGCCTGGAGCAGCACCTGTGAACTGCACCCACCGTAAGGGCAGGCGTGGGGCACTGACCACCACACAAAGGATCCTGCAACCGCCCAAGGGCTGCCTGCCAGGCACAGGAGGGCAGCTGGGTCCAGACTCCGTGTGGGCAGCCCATGGAGTTGGCTCAGCCAATCTCCCTGCCTAGAATGGTCTGGAAAGTGGGGGTGGAGCAGGAGCAGCCACCTGGGTGACACCCTCCCTGTCTGCTGCACTCCTTTGAAGTTCAGGGAAAGGGAAAATTGGATCTCTGCCTGGTTTCTGGTGAAGAAAAGGCTTCCTCAGGATGCAAACTCATTTCATGACAAGAGCCTGGCCCATCAGGCACCTCAGCAACTTGTCAAACCTGTCTCCTGTGAGGACCATCTGCATGCAACCCTGCCAAGCTCCTGGGCTTTGGGGCAACACCAGGAGGGGAAGGTCATTTCTTCATTTGAGACATGGTGGTCAGGTTCAGATGACACCAGGAGTCTGGGCTTCAACCATTTTCTGTCTCAGTTTGATCCCTTGCACCGCCCCCTTGCTTGGGTGTCCACGCCAGCAGTGAGCTTGAGTCCTGCCTACTGTGTGCTGGTGGGTCACGAACACTGAATTTTCCAGAAGTGCTGACACCCCCAAGAGACACCCATGCCTGTGAATATGGGCACATGGCCCAGGAATATCGCTGCCCGGGAATACTCACAGGGTTATATGCAGAATAGGCCACGAGGATGTCACATAATTCCTGCTGCCTAGAAAAGAGGGAAAAGAGGGGTTTTTTTGGTTTTGTGCAGATGTTGTCAGTTTCATTTTGTCTGCAAACCCGGGCAACAAACACAATTCTGGGTTCAGATATTCTCCCAAATAAGCAGTGAACTCTTCAGGACACCTGGTTTTTAGGAGTTTTTTCAGTAAAATCCCCATTCCTTACAATGCAAATATCGTAGGTATACAGTTGGATCCGTAATCATTTTCACTCTGGTTGATTTTTTTCTTCCTGCTTTTCTCAGGTTGCAGACATGGAAGTCCAGTCTTTGGGATGTGCAGTTCCATGGTTCTGAACCAATGTGCAGAGCCTCCCGTCCACCACTGCAGCCCCTCCCAGAGCAGCTCCTTCATCCTCCAAGTCCCCAGTGTGTCCCCTTTACAGCTAACGTCTCCCGGCTCCGTCAGCCACTGGCCATCCTGACCTGTTCTCTGTCTCTATGCTTTGCTCTTTCCCAGAATGGCCGATGAATTGGAATCCTGCGATGGTAGCCTGTTGGGTCTGGCTTCATTCCCTCAGCAATATGCATCTAAGTTCCACCCATGGTCCTGTGGACATCGGGGATTCGTTCCTTTTCCTCACTGAGTCATCTTTGTCTGGAGTGGAACCTCCTTCCTCTTAAGTATCCATGTTGAAGAGCATCTCAGTAGCCTCTGGGTGTGAGTGACAATCAATCAAGCGGTGAACGCAGCAGCTTGCAGCTTTTATTTGGGTGTCAGTTTTCAAATCAGTGTGGTCAATATCTGTGACACTTTGGGGATGTGTGGTATGAGGCCACCGAACTTTGTGAGCCACGGCCCATCTGACCTCCAAAGTGGCTGTGCCCTGTCGTGTTCCCACCAGCCATGGGTGAGAGTTTCCAGGGCCCCACATCCTCCCTAGTATTCTGGGCTGTCAGTGTTTCCTGGGAAGGCTCCCGAGTCCCATCACCCCGCCACCTTCCTGGGTAGTTGTGGGTTGTGGAGAGCACTTTTCACCGTTTTGCATAACTTTTTTTGCTGCCTTCTATCTCCTTGGAAGCCACCTGGGTTCTGGCCCCATATGTCCCAGCCCGGCCCAGGGCTTAGAGTCCGGGAAGTGCTCAGTCCATAATGCTGGCTGTTGCCTGGGCCAGGAGAGCCCTTGGCAGCTCTGTCACTCCTCCTGGGTGACCGTGGCCTCTGCCCTGGGGAAGCCCTCATCCCTCTGGATCACCCCATATTTCCTGGGACCCCTGCAGCCCCCATAGGCCTTACTTGAATCTGAATCCTTCTCTAAACATTGTGTGGTTCTACAGGGTATGGCTGACATCTACCTTGATGTGGTGGATGATCCTGGAGGACCTCTTGCCTTTCTCCTTCATGACCTGTAGGGCAGGGCTGAGAGGAGGAAGCAGCCTCAGAACAGACAAAAGACTTCTGGCCCCAAACGGCAGTCATCTTACAGTTAGTACTTCTGGAAGGAAGGGAGGACGGTTTCCTTCTGCAGAAAGCTCCTTTTTTGGCCGGGCGCGGTGGCTCAAGCCTGTAATCCCAGCACTTTGGGGGGCCGAGACGGGCGGATCACGAGGTCAGGAGATCGAGACCATCCTGGCGAACATGGTGAAACCCCGTCTCTACTAAAAATACAAAAAAACTAGCCGGGCGAGGTGGCGGGCGCCTGTAGTCCCAGCTACTCCGGAGGCTGAGACAGGAGAATGGCGTAAACCCGGGAGGCGGAGCTTGCAGTGAGCTGAGATCCGGCCACTGCACTCCAGCCTGGGTGGCAGAGCAAGACTCCGTCTCAAAAAAATAAAAAAATAAAAAAAAAAAAAAGAAAGCTCCTTTTTTGCCTTGTTTCTGAAGCCAGGGAGGTCAGTAGAGCCCAGCGCACCTGTGGTGCCTGTGTCACCATCTGTGCCCAGCATGTGCATCTGAGCACAGCCCCCACCCCCAACCCGGGCTCGACATTCCCTCCAGCTGGAGTCCTGGGCTCCTGACACAGCCTGGCCTATTTGTCCTGCCCTGGCCGAGTGTGGGAGGGCCTTACCTTGTATTTCCCGGGTTCTGGGACTTGACTTTGTCAATGTCTAGCAGGATTGACCACGCCCAGCCTCACACTGCCACGGGAATGCCTTTGTACATGCTTTGAGACAGCTACAGACAGAAGAACACTCCAGTGAGACAGGACGTGTGGTGACTGGGGGAGGAAAGCCGGCAAACAGTCCTGCCGTCCTGTGGTGAGGACTGGGTGCCAACCACCTGCTGAGAGGCAGATGGTGCCATGTCATGGCCATGGGCGCCTGTCTCCTGACTGCAGAGAGCAGTCACAGAGGCCACTCCCTCCCCATGTTACCTTCTTTTCCTTTTGAGATGAAGTCTTACTCTTGTCGCCCAGGCTGGAGTACAGTGGCGTGATCTTGGCTCACTGTAACCTCCACTTCCTGGTTCAAGCAATTCTCGTGCTTCAGCCTCCTGAGTAGCAGGGATTACAGGTGCCTGCAACCATGCCCAGCTAATTTTTGCATTTTTAGTAGAGACAGGGTTTCGCCATGTTGGCCAGGATGGTCTCAAATTCCTGACCTCAGGTAATCCGCCCACCTTGGCCTCCCGAAGTGCTGGGATTACAGGTCTGAGCCACCAGTCTCAGCTGTCATGTTACCTTCCTGCTGTTCTTATATTTGTCCAGTCTCTGAGTATTTTCAGCCACTTGGCAGTGCATTTTATTTCCTAACATCTTTGCTGTCAAATGAACCAGGATGGAGTTAGTGGAGCTGCCAGGCCTCCAGCAGCGGCCCATGGATACTGCGTCCTGGGCTTCAGGGCCCTGAAGGAGCCAGGACACAGCAGACCCTGGCAGCTGAGACTCTCTGAACTAACTGGAGCTGGTGGTCTGGACTGGTGATCGCAGGACATACCATCCTCAGGCCACAAACACCCTGAGTTTTGGTCGGGCCCCGGCCTTTAGCTGGGGACTTGGTGCAAACAGGCAATGACCTCTGAGCCAATATTGTGGTTCTTGGTTTGGGTTTTGGTCAAACGCTCATGGGAACAGAGTCCATCAGGAAAGGCTGCCCGTCCCAGGGATAGCCGTGGCCCACTCACCACTGCCTGGGCCCACGGGCCACCCCCTCTGTCTCACCGACCACTCCTGATTCCTGGTCCCTGGACCAGCCTCCCACGCAGCAGGCACTGGCTCTTACCTTCACCTTCAGGGCATTGACATGGGCAGCTCTGTCTCACTGTAAGGCAACCCAGGCAGAACTGAGGACCTGCCCGGGCCAGGAGCCATCCTTGTCCATGAAAAGGCCCCAGCCCTGCCCATCCACCCTAAGTCTCACCCCGGGACAAAGCACAGGGAAGGAAGACAAGGGCCTCCCTGTACAGCTGATGCCCACGAGGCACGAGGACCCTGGAGAAGAGGGAACTCAAGGCTGGCCTGGCAGGAGCCACTCGGGGCCCGTGGGGTACCTCGGCCCACACAATGGGACTGCTCCTCCTGGGCTGGACGCAACACCCTCTGCGGGAGCTGAGAAAGTCCAGTTCTGAGACGGGATGGGTGCCGCCTAGGGTGGGTGGCCGAGCCCTGACTAACAGCAGTGCCTTGGGAGTGACCACATCACCCACCAGAGTCCAGGGAGCCTGGCCTGAGAGCTGCCCAGCGCCCTGAGGATGTACCTGGAACCCGTCCCACCCGACACTCCCCACAGGCCTTGCAGGGTCTGACCTCCCAGTGTGCACCTGCCTCTGCCTGCATCCTGGCCACTGACCCTGCCTGTTCCCCATCGTCGCCCATCCTGCCTGACGCAGAGACTGTGACCCTATCTCCAGCCACCCTGGCCCTTCCCAGACTCTCTTCCTGTCAGAGCCTAGGCATGAGACCCCCAGGTCTCTAACTGGGCTGCTCAGCGCTGCTGGGGAGAAGCCTGGGGTGACAAGGGTGACCAAGGGCCCTGCAGGCAGTGGAGCTGGCCCCACCACCCCACCTACAGCCTCAGTGAGCTCTCAGGGTCATTGGCTTTCAGCCCTCAGCCTCCTCCCAGTCATTGCAAAAACCAGGACATGGGATGCCTGCCTGTCCTCCCCCTACTGTCCTACCTGCCCCAACTCAGCCCCCCATCCACCCTGCACAGTGCTGACTGAGCCAGTGGGAAGCAGAGTCTCTGGAGGGCCACGCAGAGCCTTGGGGACTGACCAAGTTCCCTCACTGAAGGGTCCCAGGTGAGCTGCTGTTCTCTGACCACCCCACCTGTTTTCCTCCCCAGACTATCAGCTCCACCCTAGGCCAGCTTGGTTCAGGTGCGTTCCAGAAGTGGCAGGTCTCATGGGCTCACCCCGCCCCCCTGCCCCAGGCTCCTCCCTCTCTCCATCCTGTGAGTCCTGAGGGGTCGGCTCCAGGCTGGGCTCCCCTTACCAGGCCCAGGTCCTTTCCCAGCACTACCCCCGGGGCCTTCAGCTGCACGCTGTGTTGTCCCCCTGGCCTCACTATGAAATGCCCAGGCCAGGCCCTACCCTTCTTCTCCCCCAGCCTCCCAGGGTCACAGCCCTTGCTGTCCCCATGCCCCTCCCTATAGGATGCCTCAGCTGGGCCCCCTGAGCCCTTGGAGACCTGCTACACAACTGCCCACAGGCCTGGCCAGGTGTCCCCTTGCCCTGTGGCCACCACCCTCAGATCTTACCAGGGCAAGCCCCAAGGGGACAGGGCCAGACCCACAGGCTGCCGCCTCCTCTCCTACTCATGTGGAGACCTCAGTGCTGAGAGCCCGGGGGCTGACCCAGCCCCTCTCTGTCCCACTCACTCTCCCGAGCTCCCTAGATGGGCCTTGAGGCTCTGCCCTAACCCTGACCCCGGGCTGGACCCGTAGGAGAGGCAGGGAGGAGTTCTGTTCCTGGAGAGGAGATTGGCCTGAGCCGGGGAAACCTGCCCTAACTCAGAGAGACCTTTCTAAAAACAAAACCCGTCCCTGAAGTGAGACTGGTGGGTGGGGGGACAGAGGACTCACCATATAACCCAGAGGCGACCGGTGAATTTCCAGATGTCAACATGCTCATGCTCCATGTCCACTGCTGCCCCAGCTCAGCGTCCCTGTGACCCAGGAAGGGCCAGGGAGACAAGGGCAAGGTGAGGGGCTTGGGGTCCTGAGGGCATGGACAGCCTATCTCCACCCTGTGATCCTGGGGAGCCCAGGACCCTCTGACCAGGCTCTGACCAGTAGAGGAAGTGAGGCCCCACCTTCCTCAGGGAGCAGCCTGACCTGTATCTGCTCATACTTAGTAATGATGATGTTGCCTTGCCCCTGGGTGAGCAGGATATCCGGGTCCTCATCCATCTCCATCCTGGAAGACAAAGTCAGCCAAAGGCTGTGCTGCACCCGAGAGCTCCAGAGAACACCCGAACAGCTCCCACCAGACCCCCAAATGCTGGCCAGACAGGTAAGCCCCATTCCACCGTTGCTCCCTGAGACAAGAGGCTAAACCCAGTGGTCCCACCCCTGCCCTAGTCTCTAGAGTCCCTGCCCTGGACCAGGAGTGGGCTCCTTCCTGAGGACTTGAACACAGGGAGACCTGGACAGAGAGGCCCATTGTTCCCAAATGCTCTGAGACAGGCACACACCTGCCCTGGCAGGACAAACAGCGTCCACCTGCTGAGGGTAAAGGGCCCACGATGGGCTCTTCCGGGCCCTGCAGGCAGTTGGGGTCAGGAACCAGACGTCTCTTTAGGATCAGCCTTCTGGGATCCTTCTGGGACCACGAAGATGCCCAGTTTTCTGTAGGAAGCAAGACATCTGGTGACTGCTCCGTTCTACTCCAGTTCTTACGCACTCTGGCCAGTGAAGCCGCTTCAGGAACAACACCAGCCAAGCAGGAGGGTGTTTAGTTTGGGGAAAAAATGACCTATTGAGTTCAAAGCAGCCTCTTTGCTCGTGGAAACCCCGTCTGAGGTGGAGGACGGCGGACTCCACAATTCCCAGCTGTCAGTACAGGAGGGGGCTTCGTTTTCCTGGATCACCAAGAAAAAAACAAGAGAACTCTGGGGCCTGGAGGACACCCAAGGGGACCATCCTCCTTGGGAATACCTGGGACAAAGGAAGGACAAGGTCTCTAGAGCATCAGACAGAGAAGGTTCCAGTCCCCAAGCCCCTTTGACCAGGAGAGACAATCGTCACCCTCCAGGCAGCCCTCTAGAGCTCCTTCATTTTCCACAACCGCCCGAGGGCAGAGGGCTCCCCACCCCACTCCCAGATGAAGGACCCCATGTGTCCAGGGGGGCTCATGGGGACCATCAGTGACCGCACCTGAAGTCTGAGTTGGTGAGACCTCCTCCTGTGGGGACCCAGCTTCGGGCACAGACTTAGACTGAGAATCACCCCCTCCACCCCATGAAGGTCCAGAACCCCAGGGAAATCTAAGGGAGGGAGGCTGGGATCTAAGGGAGGGAGGCTGCAGAGGTCAGGGCTTGAGTCCAGCATGGCACAGGGCAGGGCTGAGAGCACAGCCCAGGGTCACATCTGGGTCTCTGGGCCAGTCATTACCTCTCTGACTCTAGACATCTCACCTGTGGAATGGCTACATTTGGGGACAGCACCCACCCACGGAGTTGCTGTGAGGATGAAGGAAAAGGCCATCTACAAGGTCAGTGCAGAACCTGCACCTGGCGAGTGCTCAGGGATGCCATGACTCATCCCCACTATGAATAGAGGCAAAGAGGCTCCAAGGACAAACCCTCTGTCTGAGGTCATCCAGCGGCCAGCTGGCCAGGCCTCTGCTAGCCAGGCCCTGCTGAGCAGGCCCCTTGACTATTTCCCCACTGATCACACTTTCACTAAGCCCCAGCGTCCAAGTCTCTGCTGACCAGGCCCCCACTAACCCGACCCATGACGACCAAATCCCCCACTGACCACGCCTCCCTGGCCAGGACTCTGCTGACCAGGTCGCCACTGCCCAGGTCCCAGAGCAGCAGTGCTCAAAGTCCCCTACTCAACTGCCCAAGGGCAGAGGGCTCTTCACCCCACTCCCAGACAAGGGATCCCATGTGTCCAGTGGTTCCCACAATGGCCATCAGTGACCGCACGTGAAGTCTGAGTTGGTGAGACCTCCTCCTGCGGGGTCCCAGCTTAGGGCACAGACTTGGACAGAGGACCACCCCCTCCACCTCACCCATAGGAGCTCTGTCCCAGTGGCCCTTCCAGGGCCAGACTCTGCCCCTTCAGGGGCTGGAACCCCAGGCAGATTTGGAATCCAGGGCAGAGAGGCCACAGAGGTCAGGGCTTTAGTCAAGCACAGCACAGAGCATGGCTAAGAGCACGGCCCAGGGTCACATCTGGGTCCCTGGGCCAGTCACTGCCTCTCTGACCCTAGATCTCACCTGTGGAATGAGTACATTAGGGGACAGCACCTACCCCCCAGAGTTACTGTGACGACGAACGAGACAAACATCTATACCATCAGTGCAGAACGGGCACCTGGTCAGTGCTCAGGGATGACCCTCCTCAGCACCTGCCCCGAGGCCAGCACCGCCCACCAGGTAGCAACTGTCCCAGGTCAACAGGGAGGGAACACAGCAGGTCACACTCACCTGAGTCTGCCGATCCAGCTGTGCCTCTCACTTAGGAAAGCCTCCTCTGTGCAGAACCAGACACCGCTGTGGGTCTTGTCTCCAAGAGCTCCAGGCACAGAAGGCAGCCGGGTAGGCGGCAGGGACTCAGCACCAGTGACATTGCGGGGTCACGACACCCATCACAACGGGCCCCCGCCTGGGTCAGCAGGGCCCAGAGTCAGCATCCTCCACCCCCGAAGCATCAACATATGTGCATGCTGTGTGTTTGTGAACGTGAGCGTGCACACATACGTGGGTGAACACGTGTGCATATGGTGTGTTGCTTCCATGGCTGGGCCAGGTGGCCCCATTCATGTACACACTCAGGTCCTTGTCACTGTCATCCCCGGCCCTGGGCCTGTGGGCAGCCTCAGAGTGTCCACAGGTGCTCCCCAACCTAAGCCCTCCCTAGGTGGGGCAGTCCTGTGGGTGGGGGGCAGAGAATTGAGGGTGGAGGGCAGAGGGCAGGCCCTCTCTTTAGCAGGGGACTCAGCTAGGGTGTAAAGTGCTAGGTCTGTGTGACAGGGCCGGATTCCACACATCTGCTCACCTCCTTCTCCCAGTAGCCCTCTGGGGTGACGTGACTCATCTCCACTACAGATGGCAGCAAGCTAGTTCCAAGGACAAACCCCTGCATGAGGTCACCCAGAGGCCAGCTGGCCAGGACCCCACTAACTAGGCCCCCACTGACCAAGCCCCCCCAAACAGGCCCCTACTGACCAATGCCCCCCCCCACAAGGCCTTCACTGACCAGATCCTGACTGACCAGGCTCTTGATGACCAAGCCCCCAGTAATCAGATCTCCACTGACCAGGTCCCCACTGACCAAGAAGACCCACTGACCAAGCACCCAATGACCAGGTCCTCACTGACAATCCCTCAATGACCAGGCCCCCTGACCAAGTCTCTGATGGCCATGTCCTTTCTGATCATATATTTTTGTGACCAAGTCCTAATGTCCAAGTCTCTGCTGACCAGGCCTCTCCTGCCCAGGTCTCTGAGCCATGGTGCTCAAAGTCTTCTTTCAATGACCCCCCTCAGTCCACAGAGCCACCCCTCCCCACATTGGCACCCATAGGCCAGGCACTGGGGGTCTTCTCAGGTCAGGGGTCCTCCTCTGGGACACAGGGAGGGACACTGGGCCCCACGCTTTGGGTGCCCAGCT